>NW_028086330.1:326353-442150 GCF_014824575.4 Sturnira hondurensis
CCATTTTAATGATGATGTGTCTTGCAGTAGGCCTCTTTGGGTTCCACCTGCCTGGGACTCTCTGCGATTCCTGGATTCGTGTGACTTTCTCTCCCCTCATCTTAGGAAAATTTTCTGTTATTACTCTTTCAAGTAGGTTTTCTATCCCTTGTTCTTCTTCTTCCCCTTCTGGTATTCCTATTATTCGGATATTATTACGTTTCATATTGTCTTGTATTTCTCTTAGACTCTCCTCATTTTTTCTGATTCTCTTTTCCATTACCTCGTCTGTCTGGGAGATTCTTTCCACCTTGTCTTCGAGCTCGCTTATGCGGTCCTCCGCCTCATCAATCCTACTCTTCATACTTTCTACTGTGTACTTCAATTCAGAAATTGTATTTTTCATTTCCTCTTGGCCTTTCCTGATGGCTTCTATTTCCTTTTTCATGCTGGTATAGTTTGCGGAGAGTTCATGGTAGCTCCCCTCTAGTTTCTGGTTGTTCGTTGTAACCTCTTTGAATTTCCTGATAACCAGTGCTTTGAATTCCACATCTGATAGTTGACTGGCCTCTATTTCATCTAACATTCTTTCTGTGGCTTCCTCCTTTTCTTTCATTTCGGGATTGTTTCTTTGTCTCCCTATTGTTTGTGCTGCTCTTCTCGTTGGACTCAGCTTCTTAGATTGATCTGTTCTGGTACCCTGAGTTTATGGCGTGAACTCCTGTGGTAGGATACCTGTGGAATTCAGTGGTGCAGTCTCTTGTAGGTATCTTGGTCTTCTCCGCTCCCACTACTCCTCCGGTTGGTGTCCAGTGAGTCAACCCGTTTGGTCTCACTAACTGCAGCAGCCTGAGGGGCTGTTATTGTGGTTCTTCTCGCGCCTTGGTACACTCAACTGGTCTTGCCAGTACCCCCCAAGATCCAGACTGGCGCCTCTCACCCACACCCTACTGAGAGCGGATTTTCTCCCAGGCTTCCCAGCCCTGGTCTGACATGAGGGTGCATGCTCCCAGCCTGGCTTTCTTGTTCTCGTAGGCTTGGGTGTGGACCTTTCCCTGTGTTGTGGCTGAATACACAGGGCAACTCACAATTCTCCCAAACCAACAGCAACAGCCTGACTCCCTGTGTTTCCCTGTCTGCGCCGACTGAGTAGGGGTGAAGCTGGTGACTGGCTCTCTTCCAGGGGCCCAGCCAGCAGCCAGAGACTCCCCGAATTTATTCGCAGCCGGTGCAGGTCCTGTGCCACAGGGATCACCTGGGCGTCTCTCAATTCCCCAAACCAAGGGTCAGCGCAGACCCCGCCCCACCGGAAAAGCACGGGCGACTGGCAGTTCCCCGGTAGACGGCTTGCTCTGAGCCCCTCGGGGGCGGGAAGGCATGCAAGACCCGAAGCCAATGAAGCCAGAGGGCCGGGAAGGCACGCGAGGCTGAAGGAGCCGGCGCCGGCGATGGCGCGGGTCGCCCGGGTGCCGGGAAGGTGCGAGCGACTTGCAGCTGGTCAGGCCGAAGATCAATGCTTGACTCACAGTGTCTCCCAGTCTGCACCAGCTGAGCAGGGATGCAGCCGGTCTGCGCTGCCTCGTGCTGCCTCGCCGCCGGGGAGCAGGGATGGAGCTGGTCTGTGCCGGCTGAGTAGGGATAGAGCTCGCAACTGACCCACTTCTGGAGTCCCTGACAGCAGCCCGAGATTCCCCGGGACTGCTCGCAGGCAGGCACAGGCCCCTCGAAGCAGGCAGGGGCCCCTCGACCCCTGGAAGCAGGGAGTGCTCTGGCAACTCTCAGTTCTCCCAAGCCAGCAACCTGACTCCACGGGTTATCGGAGTTTGCTTCCGAATGCTCACTCCTCTCTCTGCCACTACTGGAAGACTAATCTCTTATGGTGTTTTCCAATCTGCACCCTTGTTGATCTTCGGTCGTCTCCTCTCCTCAACCTCTGGTCATTCAGTGTCCGCTACAGTCTCTGGAGTCCTGCCTTCTTATATGCTGAGTCCCAGTTTGGCATCTGCTGTGCTCCTCCGCAGATCAGCCAGGTCCTTTTCCAGTGCGTGGAGAGAAGCGAAATCCTTTGTCCTACTCCGCCGCCATCTTCCCCGATCTCTCCTTATCATTTTTATTTTTTAATGTGTATATAATAACCAATATTGTACATATATTATTGCATATTTATACCACAATTATCTTCTCACTGGATGGTCTCATCAAACCTAATGGCCTTCAATAATAAATAACCTGCAAATATTTAACTTCAGATAACATCTTGATTGCTCCAGACTAGATTTAAATTCATGCTGAATGTATCATAATTATACCAATATAAACTTTATCCCTAAACTTTAACAGTTACTCTAGACAAGGACAATGCTGAAGGAAATTTTCAAGGTGATAGATATTTACCAGTCCAAATTGAATTAGGAAAATGAAGGATTCCAAGAGGGAAATCTTAGAGAATATAACAATGTGAATAAAAGGCTCAATTATTGGGTTTTAAATAGAACAAAATATAGAATATAGAATAATAATAGTTAAAAACTCCATAAAAGAGCAAGTAATTATTAAACAAAGATTTGGCTGCAACATGAAGCAAAGTAACATGAAATGTAACTGCCAACAATCGATAGCTTTTATAAAAAGCAAATATACTTTTGTCACATACCTGAGGCTTACATTGGACCCAGGCAAAAGAAGGACTACTTTCAGGACATCATTAAATAGTATCTCTATAATCATAATAATATGAATTTTTATGTTCAGTTCTTAGTCAATTTGTGAACAAAGCTCAGAAAATTTGGTTTTGATATCCTAATATAAATAGTATTATCCTCATAATAAGTGAAGCCTAAAGAAATTTAGGATGTGACAAGTGTATGAAATTAATATCTTCTGTTTATAGAGTCATTAACAGATTTCAGAATTTGATGTATCAAAAATTGAGATTTAAAAATCTCATGAAATTTCATATAGTTGTACATGAAAAAATGAAAAAATGTAAAAAAAAGCTCACACACATACACATATGCTTATAAGACAGTATAAAACAAGAACTGTAAATAACTAAATCTATATCTTTCATATCAAGGATCACATACATGTGATATAAAGATTTAAACATATAATCTTAAAATATGCGAGAAAGTACACTGTTTTTTAAAAATTTTTTAAGAGTGACTAAGCCAGGAGGTAAGGGACAAATACCATATGATCTCACCTATAAGTGGAACCTAATCAACAAATCAAACAAGCAAGCAAAATATAACCAGAGACATTGAAATTAAGAACAATCTAACAATAGCAAGAGGGGAGCAGGAAGGGACAGTGGGGAGAAGGGTTTTCAGGAGCTACTATAAAGGACACTTGAACAAAACCAAGGGGGAGGATGGAAGCAAGGAAGGGAGTTAGGTTTGGGTGGGGTGTGGGGAAGCGGTGAGGAGAAAATGCAAACAACTATAATTGAACAACAATAAAGTGATTTTTAAAGAAAAGGGAGTGAATGTAAACATTTCAAGATCACTAGTCCTATCTCCTTACCTTGGTTTGCACCAGCCGTGAACATGTATCTCAAAGTACTGTGTGACTCTTTTCATATCCCTATGGCTCTGCAGTTCTGCATCACTAAACCCATTTCTTTTTCTGGAATGTGCCTGCTTTCTTTCTTCCAAACCTCTCACACTTTATTCTCTTTAACATCTTCAATCAATTGTCTCCTTAACTACCTATTGTTGTTTTTTTTAAGCTTTTCTTGATTAGCTCAGAATCTGTTGTCAGTATTCCAGACGGAATGTATTTTTCCCCTCTTGAGACACAACTTGCACTCTAAGGTAACTTTTTGTGTTATGTTTTACCTATCTCCAACAGATCCTATGAAAACAGAGAACTTTGTTGTCACACCAAACACAACAGAGCCCAAGACACAAAGCAGACACTAAAAAGTTATTTGTTAATTTGAAAACTCAAAATAAACTAATAAAAATTATTGTACTGTGATAAGGGTCAGGTAGCCAATATACTACATAATTTTTATCTAGAAACATTCATCAACAGATAACTTTATGTGAATTTTTTCAACAAGATAGCAAAAATGCTTCACATAATATTTAATATAATTCTGTTTTTATTTAATTATTGTTCAAGTACACTTTGCTGTCTTATACTCCTATCCCAGCCCACAACCCCAGTGCTCCTCACCTCCCTCCCATTTACACTCCCCTTAGTTGTTGTCCATGTGTCCTTTATACTAGTTCCTGTAAATCCTTCCTCTTTTTTCCTTGAAATTCCCTCCCTTCTCCCCTCTGGTCACTGTCCCCCTGTTCTCTATTTCAGTGCCTTTGTTATTATTTTACTTGCTTATTTGTTTTGTTGTTCACCTTCCCATTAAAGGTGAGATAATATGGTATTTGTCTTTCAACACCTGGCTTATTTCACTCAACATAATGCTTTTCATTTACACCCATACTGTTGCAAAGGGTAGGAGCTCCTTCTTTGTTTCTGCTGAATAAAATTCCATTGTGTAAATGTACCACAGTGTGTGGATCCATTCATTTACTGATGAGCACCTAGGTTGCTTCCAGCACTTGGCTATTGTAAATTGTGCTTCTATGAACATTGGGGTGCATAGGTTCATTTGGATTGGTGTTTTAGGGTTCTTAGGATATAATCTCAGCAGTGGAATTTCTGGGTCAAAAGGCAGGTCCATTTTTAGTTTTCTGAGAAAAATTCCATACTGTTTTTGATAATGGTTGTACCAGTCTGCAATCCTACCAACAGTGGATTAGGGTACCCTCTTCTCCACAACTTCTCCAACACTTGTTGTTTGTTGCTTTGTTTATGATGGCCATTCTGACTGGTGTAAAGTGGTATCTCATTGTGGTTTTAATTTGCATCTCTCTGATAGCTAGTGATATTGAGTATATTTTCATGTGTCTCTGGATTTTCTGTATGTCTTACTTGGAGAAGTGTCTGTTCAAGTCCTTTGCCCATTTTTTTTATTTGGGTTGCTTGTCTTGTTAAAGAGGAGTCATGTAAATTCTTTGTATATTTTGGAGATTAAACCCTTGTCTGAGGTATCATTGGCAGATATGTTTTCCCAAACAGTTGGTTCTCTTTTTATCTTAATACTGTTTTCTTTAGCCTTGCAAAAGCTTTTAATTTTGATGAGATCCCATTTGTTTATTGTTTCCTTTATGTCCCTTGCTCTAGGGGACATATCAGTAAAAAAGTTGCTGCATGAAATATCTGAGATTTTCCTGCCAATGTTCTCCTCTCTGACTTTAATGGTGTCATGGCTTATATTATAAAAATTATATAATTCAGTTTTCATCCAGATAGCAAAGCATGTAGGTAAACACTGTGTTTGTCTCTTTCTATTCCCACATCAGATTACAATTAAAGTTTAGAACAATCAAGAACTGCCTGAAGTCTAGTTGAACAACGTCCTATAACAGGATATATTGAAGAAATTAGTTTGAGACTGGTGAGTGAAATGGAAACACAAAATGGTAGTTTCACACCCATCTGTGGTGAATAAAAATTAGTAGGGATGGAAGATCCAAGATGGTAGCAGAACAGGTGGATGTCCTCTTCTGTTTCCAGGACCAAACTGAAACTACATTTAAAATATAGACAAAATTACCTGAATAAGCAACTGAAGACTAGTGAATCAAAAACTTAAACTGAATAATTAACAGAAGAAACCACATTAAGACTGGTAAAAATGGTAGAGATATGAAAAAGACTAGCTCTGCATCTATGATGTTATAGATAAAAATCCAGAGGTTAAATCTGAACCTCATACTGGGTCCAAAGTACCAGAGTTGGGGAAGTGTGAATCCCTCCATGTAATATCTGGCTGCAAAAATCAGTGGGGATTCTGTCCACCAGGGATAAATTGGGGCCTACTAGAAATCTATCACCTTATTAAAGAATCATATGTGATTCTTTAATAATATTTAAAAGTGCAAAAAATCATATTTATAGCCACTCACCCTTGACTGTCAAAGAGGGAAGGTGACTTGGAATGGACTAGAGTCATGTAAGGCCAGACTGGGTTGTGTGGCTCTGGGGAAACAGTTGAAGGGACAACTACCAGGATGCCTATACTGAGACCCTCCCACACACTGCCAACAGAAAAAAAAAACATTTTGGGGGGGTTGAACATTCCCTTTCACATGTCATAAGCCTGAGGGAAGGCAATAGACCAACCCTCCCAAGTTCCTGTAACCCAATCCTGCCATATTTGAGCCTTGCTTTAAAAAGTCAGCTGACTGGATCCCAGGTAAGGAGGTTTGGGATATCTGGCTCAGGGATATCAGAGCCTGACTTTTGTGGCTCTTGGATAGGTCCATTTACCCCAATTTCCCATGTGCCTGACAGGTGTTACCTCCACAGGAGATCCACCAGCCCTAAACTCCTGACTCCCGGTAGCCATGAGCTCCTGATGAGCCCAGGTTTTCAGGTAGTCTTGGCAGAATCCAAGAGAGACTGAGTTTTATGGCCCTGTGACAGGGCCATTTTCTCCTTGCACTCGTGCAGAGCTCACTTTTGCAAGGCCAAACCTTGGTCTGTCTGTGACTGATAAGCTCTGCTGGCCTCACCTTGATGACTCCTTAAAAATTCACCCCATTACAAGATGTGTGAGTACTCAGTGAGCGACAGCTCTTCTAGAGGTACCCTGGACATTTTGCTGAGTGGCAGCAAGTGTGAACCTATATAAATCTGGTGAATGCCACTAGTGCCTTCCTGATCATTCAATGAGAATTTAGCTCACAAAACTCATGTAACCACCAGAGGCTCTTTTAGTGACTGAGACTAATAAGCACCTGATAAATAGTGTCAGGAAAAGGCAAATATGAGGTTCCTTGGGCCTTTTGTTGTCTTGCCCCTGGGTTTGGTTCTTTTGGAAGCCAAACTTGGTGCAACACTTGGTCCTTCCCATACATATCTGGGTATAGAAGAGGCAGGAACAAATTGTGGATCTTTTTGGAATTCTAAACAGGTTGCCCAGGGCCAGTAACAGGCTGCATCTGGCATTTACCTACATTGGAGTCCCTCCCAGAATCAATACAGACATAGAAGTGTGTTTCAGACAACATCAAAGCAGGATCCAATCAGCTCCATACATAGCACATCCAAATGGTAATCTCAGAAAGCATGAGACCCTGAGAAGGCAAATTTTATTTCAGGTTGTTAGAACTCAAAGCAGCTCATATCTGTTATTGGGCTAAACCCTCTCAGTTATAAAGCCTGAGTGTTGATTCCACACATAGATAAGTCAAGAGCAATCAAGACTCAATGATCAAAAAACTATGGTACACTTACACAATGGAATTCTATGCTGCAGAAAGGAAGAAGGAACTACTACCCTTTGCAACATCATGGATGGAACTGGAAAGCATTATGCTGAATGAAATAAGCCAGGTGGTGAAAGACAAATACCATATGATCTCACCGTTAACAGGAATCTAAACAAAACAAACAAGCAAGCAAAATATGACAAAAGACACTCAAATATGGAACAGGCTGACAGGGTCCAGAGGGGAGAGGGGAGAGAATCATAGGGGAAAAGGGGATGGACTCACATGAACAAGTATAAAGAACACATGGACAATAACTAAGGGTGGGGAGCGGAAATGGGAGGGAGGTGGGGGGAATGGAGCGGGGGGCAGGCAGGGTTTGAAATATAAGACAGAAACCTGTACTTGAACAAGAATTAAATTAAAAATTTATTTTAAAAAAAGACTCAACTACAATAGGAGGGTTCACAAAATGCACATGAGGGACATTTCTATAGCACCCATCTCAGGTAACCAGGGAGAACACATCACTGAGTCTCAAAGGACACCCATTACATAAAGATACCCTGCCAAGACTGGAACACATAGCAGATTTAAGTAATACACAAAAACAATACAGCCAACATGAAGAGATAAAAAAAAATGACTGAAGTGAAAGAACAGGAGAAATCTCCAAAAAGAGATAAGTGAAATTCTAAAAAGTGACCTACCAGGTAAAATAATGATTATAGACGTTTTGAAGATGGTGGCAAAATAGCTGAGAGCTGAAACCACTTGCTCCTGCACCCAACATGGACACCTAGCCAATCTTCTGCAGAACAGAGTGGACAGCCAATGGAATCCCAGCTTATATGAAGTGTGGAAACCAAAACTGTAGAGGACGTTGAAAAGATGTTAAGGAGATTGCATTGGGATGGTAAGGTCCCTGGGACCTGCATGGGGACCAACGCTGTTGCGGAGCCAGCCTGTCACCTGGAGCCAGGGTTGGCAGCTGCTGTAGGAGATTTGAAGTGGAACCAAATCAGGGACTAATCAGGAACTCCACAACTCCCTCTCCAATCAGAGAAGAAAAAACAGCCCACACCAGGAGATATGTCAATGCTTGAAGTTGTTGGGGTGTAAGGGGCAAATAAAGATGCAGTGGGAAATGCACAGAGGCAGTGTTCCATTGTTGAGACTATGGTATCTGCTGGGACAATACCAGAGAAATTAGGGATCTGAATGTCACCTCAAAAAAGGGGAAGAGTTGGACTACAATAGACTTTGACACATATAGTCTTCAACTTGTCAGAGAGTTGGGTTTTGTGACAAACCGGTTGCTTGTTAACAACTGTGGGCACAAAAAAAAGAGAAATTTACTACAAAAAAAAAAAAACAAAAAACTTCTCTCAGCTGCTGTTTAAGGAACTCTTGCACTGCCACTGAGCCAGGAAATAGGGAAGAAAAAGGGCGTGATTTGCTCCAAATCAGAGTACCTCACAGGGGCAACAGGGTCTCAGAGGGGTAGCAGTGTCCAGAGAGATTTAATTTAATAGGGGAACTGAATTGCCCTGAAGGGACTTTGCAAGGGTACAGAAGTCTGACCAGCAAAAAGGTAAGAGTGGCATGAGTTGCTCCCACTCCAGATACCTCACAGAATAATCAAAGGGTAGCACAATAAGTTGAATTAAAGTTGATGGTCTGGTGCATATGGACAGTGGGGGTCATGCAGCACTGGGAAGGCCTGCACCTGTTAATATTGGAGCCCAGACTGAACCCCCAACTCAGAATCACAGGAAGGGTAAAAAAAGTGGAGACCAGCCCTTTTCTCCCTGCAATATC
The DNA here is from genome assembly GCF_014824575.4 of Sturnira hondurensis. NCBI lineage: Eukaryota > Metazoa > Chordata > Mammalia > Chiroptera > Phyllostomidae > Sturnira > Sturnira hondurensis. Next base: position 335,440 of record NW_028086330.1, read on the forward strand.
CAAAAAGCACGAGAACCTACTTTGTGTGTTCAAAAGTCAGCAGGAGGCATTTTTTAAATTTAAATTTTAACTTTTTTTCTTCCAGGTATAAGACAATAAGACCTGTAAAAAGATTTAAAAAAACAGTACCAGAGATCAGAAGGCTAATGCCAACAACTGAGGCAAAATTAACTTCGCTATCCTACAGAACTTGCATTGTATGTCTTACTTTTTATTTTTTGTTATGATTTTTTTAAATTTCTCTTCTTTCCATACAGTTTTGTTCATTTTGTTTGCTTACTGTCATTGTTTCATTGGTTTTCTTTGTTTCCCCGTCCATATTACATTTTAATTCTTCTTTACTTCACTCATATTACTGTAATATACTACTTGGTATTTTACTTTTTATCATTTTTATTCAGATCGTACATTTATTTTCATATTATTGTTGGTCCCATTTCCACAGAGCACCTTTCCCTACTCTTGGCCCATTTTACTATCTTCCTGAGCTTTATTACTGTTGTGGTTAGCATCATTCTCTCACACACTACACCGAGTTTCTATCCTTTACTCTCACTGTATCTCACCATCTAACCTAGCATAAGTGCTTTGCTTTCTGGAGTCACCTCACATTCTTTTTCACACTAAAAAAAGTGGCTAGTTGAATGAAATATCATGGGTATTACCGTAGTTCTCCAAAGTGTCTCCTATTTGTTATCCGCTTGTTTGTACTTTAAAACCTATAAAATATTCTCCTGCTGTCTTAATCCACTCTCTTTGCTCTGCCTAAGATCACATACAAGATAAGGTAAAAGTTGTGAATACCAATAAATCTGCTAGAGAAAAGAACACACCAATAAAGAAGCCACAAATGGGTAAAACCCAAGTACAATAAAAGCCTACTAAAATGAAAAAAAGGCAACCCTAGAGCACCTAGACAAGATCAAAGAAACCACACCACTGAGTCCCACAACATTATTACCATAGAATGATAACCTACAAAGGCAGCTAGCAAAGCAGAGCACCAGAAATCACAGAAACAAAGAGTCACCTAAAATGGGGAGACAAAGAAAGAACTTGCAAACAAAAGGAATGGAAGACCCCAGATGAGAGAGGAAGAAAATGGTGCAAGGTAGGTAGGAGTGGAGTCCAGTTCCCCCTGTGCACAGGTGGAACACCGAGCTGATATTCTGAGGAACAGAGTGAATACCCAATGGTATCCCAGTATATGTGAAGCTCAGAGGCCAAAATTGCAGAAGACATTGAATAACAGGTGGTAAAGAGATTGTTTTGGGATGGTAAAGTCCCTGGGATCAGCCCATAATGTCCCTGGAACCAACATGGGGACCAGGGCTGCTATAGCTACCAGCCCAGTGCCTGCTGGTGCCCCCCAAAGTATCCTTGAAAGAGAGTCAAATCAACCTGTCCCTCCCCTTCTAAACAGAGAGGATAACGTGGCACCAGAACGGACCTAAATGCTTGAAGTTGCTGGAGGAAATAAAGACAAAGAGAAAGACACACAAGGGTGGTGTTCCACCCCTGATACTGTGGATGCTGGCTGGGTCATTACCGGAGAAACTGGGGAGCTGGGTGACACCTGAAGAAAGGAGAAGAGTTAGACCATGATGGACACTGACCCAGACAGTCTCCAATGTGGTTGGAAAGTTTGGCTGTGTTACAGGCCCTGTGCTTGTTAGGAATGGCAAGCTTGAACAAGAGGATTTTGTTCAAAAAGAGACCATTATGCTAAGTGAAATAAGCCAGGCAGTAAAAGACAAATACCATATGATCTCACCTTTAAGTGGAACATAATCAACAAAACAAGCAAGCAAAATATAAGGAGAGACATTGAAATTAAGAACAAACTGACAGTAACAGAGGGGAGGTAAGAGGGGATAGTGGGGAGGGAAGGGAGAAGGGTTTTCAGGAACAATTGTAAATGACACATGGATAAAACCAAAGGGGGTAGAATTAGGGAAGGGTGTAGCAGACCCTGTCCAACAGAGTCTGTCTGTTGTGGCTGAAGATGAGAATCAATGCACAGGTGACAACAATCCTGTGTGGAAAAAGGGAACAGGCACGACTACTCTCTCAAGGAGAGAGTGCCTATGGGTGCCTTGGCCACTCCCTCAAGAGGGGAGCACCCCAACCCTTGCCTAGACAGGCTATTATTGTTTTCCTTGGGCCTTACTTCAAAGAAAGACTTATTATCTATCACATAAAACATTATTGTCTACATTCTAGGTACAACCAAAGAAATAAAAATAACATGCAGAGGGGTATGGCAATGAGCTGATTAGCTCTGTCTTTGGGAAAAGCTCACACAGGCTTTGGAAATTACCTTGAAGATAGACAATACACATTTGTTGCTTTAGACCAGAGTGAGGGCGTTTTAGCAAGAGCAAGTCATAATAATCTATAAGCATTCTCTAGGCCTGATTCCCATGGGAAAACTCGGTTTGAAGATCTGGCTCCTGCCCATCACTTCACATCTGTAGGTTTTCCATACAAAGCTGAGTCACATTTGCCAGGCAAAGACAAACCGATCCCCTACAGGAGGGAAGTGGGATGGCAGGGGTGAGGAGGAGTAGTGGGGGTAAAATATAGACAACTGTAGATGAACAAGAATAAAATAGTTTTTAAAAAAGAAAAAAAAAAGAGACTGTGATTTTTTAAAAAGGCTCTTGGTGGCTACTTAGGGAACTCTCCTGAAACAGTTGCCCCCACAATTCTGCCCATGCCTCTGAAGCCCCCTCAGCCACAATCTCAGCCACTACCTGACCTCTGCCAACAAAACTGCAGATATGCCTCTGACCCTATACCTGAATGGCAGAGGCTGTGCCCTCACCATCAGTGCTGCCATAGCTTTGACCATGCATATGCCCCTGCAACCACAGCCGAACGCCTTCCCCAACCATTCCAGTGGCTGTGGCTATGTCCCTACCACCACCACAGCAGCCATGGTAGCAACCCTGCCCCTGTACATCTGGGCTGGCTTGCTAAGAGGAAGGAGGAGGTGCTCCACACAGAGGAGAGCAGCAGGGCTCAGGGAGTTAGAAGTTCCCAGAAAGACTTAACTCAGTGGGGAAGCTGAACAAACCTGAAGAGACTTTGAGAGTGCCTAGCACCTAGGACACCAAAGATCAACAAGGTGGTGTGTGAGTTGTACCTAATTAGTGCACTTTGAGGAAAGCACAACTGGTGGATTGTGGGCTCTGGCCTGGTGCAGACAGGTAGTGAGACTGCAGTCCGGACCTAGCCCCCATCCTCACAAAACCATAGGAAGGGAGAAAAGGAAGACCAAAGTCTCTCAGCATGGGGAAGCCAGGAAGAGTAGCAGAACTTCTTTGGCTGGTCTAAAGTCAGCAGTAGCTCGCCCTCCCCCAGGTGAAACAATAATACCTGAAGCTGTGAAAGGAGAAAAATCAGTCCCAAAGAGGGATCACCAGGCTAATCCCAACAACTGATAAACTAAAACAAATACCACTTTGGTATTCCAGGGAACTTGCATGTTATTGCTATTTGTATTATTATTATTTATTCATTATTTTTACTTCTTTTATTTTATTAGTGTTTTTATTTCTCTTCTTTCTGTTTAGTGTTCTTTATTTCAATTGTTCCTTTAATTGCATTGTTTGACTAGTTTTCCTTGTTCTCTTTTTCATAGTGTATTTTAATTTTCCTTTTTTCACTTCACTTGTGTTCCAATAGAACACTATTTTAGGTTGTGTACTTCCTATTCTTCTTATTCAGATCATATAGTTTCTGTGATATGATTGCTATCCCAGGATTATTGTAAATTATTATTGTTCCATAAAATTGTAAATACTACACAGCAAACCCCCTTCCCAAATCTAATCCCATTTCACTATCTTCTGTAACTGTATTACTATTGTGGTTAACGCTATCCTCTCATACACTATGCCTATTTTCTATCCTTTACTCTCACTATATCTCATAATCTGATCTCCCACAAACTGTTCTCTAGATTCAACTCACAATCCATGCCCCCTCTAACAAGAGATATTTTTTTTCTTTTTCACCCTTTCTAAAAAGTGGCTAGTTGGGTGAACTATCATGGTTAACACTATACTTATGCAAAAGATCTCCTATTTATTCTCCATTGGTTTGTACTTTAAATCCCATAGAATACACTCCCATTGTCTTAATCCATTTTTGTCTTCCCCCTCCAACTGACCACATAGAAGAGTACGTGGAAGCTGTGTACATCAGTATACCTGCCGGAAGAGAGAACCCACCAACAAAAGAATCACCAACATATAACAAAGGAAGATGGCAGAGGATTGAGTGAAAGCCACACTAACCACCACCCAGGACAAATCTGGAATTACAACTAAACAGTGGAGAAATTATTCAGAACAAACAACTAAACAATAGCAAGAGAGAAGCCTCAAAACCTCAGACAGACAGAAGAGCCTTCTTCAACACAGAACATCAACATGTGTACAACAGCATACAGGATGTGCTGGTTGGAGTGACCCTCAGTTAACCAGGTAAAGAGGAGGATCCACCATAAGACACCCCCAAAACAATCAAAACCCAAATACATCTAGAGAGCCAACATAACAGCTCAAGACCAACAAGTTCAGCAGATCAAGGAGAAAGCAGCACTGAATCTCACAGGTCTCCTACTGTAGAAGTTCACACCACAAACCCAGGGAGTGAGAACAAATCCATGTAAGAAGCAGAGGCTAACAAGTAGAGTTTCATAAATAATGGGAAATCAAAGAAACAATTGCCAAGTAAAAGGATAAAAGGAAGTCTCAGAAAGAATATTACATGAAATAGATGTGAATCAATGATTAGTTATTGAGTTCAAAGCAATGGTTATAAAGAAGCTCAAATCACTCACAGAGAATTACCAAAAACTACAGGGAAATGACAATAAACTCACTGAAAACTATATAAACATGAAAAAGGAAATAGAAACTATCAAGGACCAAGAGGGAATAACAAATACTGTTGGGAACCATCCTACCTGGTTTTAGGAGATGTAATCTTGCCAACAGGCAAAAAGGCCCCATGGCTAGGGGACCCTGGGACCATAAGCCACCGAAGGGACAAAACTTATCCTCCCAGAAGGGGAACAGCCTCTCCCCTCTTTACTGCATTCCAATTGGCCCCTGGAAGTTACAGGGTAGCAGATGATGGGTCAAATTTCTCGAAGAGGAACAGACACAGTCATGAAGGGGCCATCAGGGAAGAACTTAGAATATTAGGGAGTAGGGACAAAAAACCCTAACCCCTTGCCTTTATCATAGTCTGTGACCTCATACTATGTGTAAAAAGTCTCCTTGTCTCTTGGATGCCTTGCTTCTCATACCTGAATCAGGCCTGTTACAATGCCAAACAGGGCTGCAGACTTGTGCCAGAACTAGCAGTTCCCACTGAGGAGTCATTCAAGCCTAAGAAAGAATGCATTGAATTATCCTACATCTTCCTTGCTAAGAATGCCCTCAGTTTGAATAACAAGAGCCCAAGCACAAAATAAACTTATTTCCCCAGGTTTTGTGGCCAATGGCATAATCTTGTCTACCAGACCCTGAAAGAAATGGATATGCATGATCCCAGAAGCATTTAATATGTAATTGTTTACAGATATTGTTATGTGCACAACTCAATAAATGCCCACTGAGAGAGAGGCTTGAGACCTCTCTCCTCTGAGACACTGGTCAGCCTTTTCTCCCAAGCAGATCACAACTTTGTAGAATTTTCTCATCTGAAGTGACCAGGAGAGCTCTGCTGGATTCTGGATTCACAGAATACAATTTCTGAACTGAAGAACACAGTAGAACAAATCAAAAGCAAGGTAAATGAAGCAGAGGATCAAATCAGCAAGCTGGAAGACAAGATAGAAAAAAAGTCCCCAAAAGAGCAAAAAAATATAAAAAAAATCTCAGAAAGAACAAAGAGGTGTTATGGGAACTTCAGGACAACATGAGATGTGATAATATCCCTATAATAGGGATACCAGAAGGAGAAGAAGAGGAGCAAGGGATAGAAAATCTGTTTGGAAAAATAATGATAGAAAACTTCCCTAATTTGATGAGAGAAAAAGTCACACAAATCCAGGAAACACAGAGAGTCACAATCAAAAGAAACACAAAGAGGCCTGCTTCAAGACACATCATAATTAAAATGACCAAATCAAAGACAAAGAGAGAATCTTACAGGCAGCAAGGGAGAACCAAGAAGTACCATACAAGAAAGCCCTGATAAAACTAGCAGCTGAATTCTCAAAGAATACTATCCAAGCCAGAAGGGAATGGCAACAAATATCCCAAGTCATGAAAAACAAAGGCCTACGACCAAGACTAGTCTATCCAGCAAGACTCTCTATTAAAATACAAAGCCAAATAAAAAGTTTTCCATACAAAAGAAGCCTTAAATACACCCCTTCCAAAGCAAGAAGAGGTGTGCTTTAACACGAGGAAGAAAAAGAATAACAGACATAGGATCACAGATATGAAGGAAGTAAAATAAATTAGTATGTGTCAATAATAAACTTAAATGTAAATGGATTAAATGCTCCAATCAAAAGACATAAACTGGCTGAATAGATAAGATCACCTGACACACAAAATATGCTTCCTACAAGAGACCAGCCTCAGAACAAAGACCTACACTGACTGAAAGTGAAGAGATAGAAAAAAAATTCCAAGCAAATGGACACGGAACAAAAGCCAGGGTAGCAGTACTCATATTAGAAAAAATAGATTTCAAAACAAGGCCATAAAGAGACCCACAAGGACACTTCATAATACTTGAGGAAGGAAAAATCCATCAAGAAGATGTAAACATCATAAGTATATATGCATCAAACATGGGAACACCCAAATATATAATAAAAATCTCGGATGACTTTAAGAAAGATGTCAGCAGCAACACAATTAAAGTAGGGGTTTTTTAACACCTCACTGTCAAAAATGAATAAATTTTCCAAACAAAATATAAAAAAAATTGAGGCATTGAACAATATCCTAAATCAAATGGACTTAACAAATATGTGTAGAAGGTTTCTTCCCGAATAAGAAAATCACACATTCTCCTCAAAGTCAGATAGAAAATTTCCAAAGATAGACCACATGATAGGACACAAAACAAACCTCAACAAATTAAAAAAATATGAAACCATATCAAGCACTTTCTCTGATGATCAAAGACTGAAACTAGAAACAACCCCAAAGGAAAGCAACCTCAAGAAAAACATTCAAACACTCAAACTTGTGGCTGGAATAGCATGCTACTAAACAATAAATGGGTCAAGAATGAGATCAAGAAAGAAATAAAAAAGATTCAGGAAACAAATGAGAGTGAATTTACAACAATACAAAAGTTGTGGAGCACAGAAAATATAGGCCTGATAGGAAAGTTCATAGTGATACAGGCCTATGTAAGAATGATAGAAACATTTCAAATAAACAATCCCCCCTTGCACCTACAGTAACTGGAGGAAAAACAACAAAGACAGCAAAGAGGAAGTAAAAGGAAAAAATAACCAAGATTAGAGCAACATTAAATGACATAGAGAATAAAAGCACAACTCTAAAGATTAATCCAGGAGCTTGTTCTTCAAAAAGATATAATCGACACACCTTTAATCAGACTTATCAAGAAAAGAGAGAAGACCCAAATAAACACAATCAGAAATGAAAGAAAACAGAAAACAATTCATACCACATAAATGAAAAGGATTGTAAGACACTTTTACAAAGAAATATATGCCAAGAAATTTGGAAACCTAGGTGAAATTGATGAATTGCTAAAAAAATATAATCTTCCATAACAGAATAAAGAAGTAGATAGCCTGAACAGACCAATAAAAACTGAAGAAATTGAACCAGTAGTCAAAATATTCCTGGCATACAAAAGCCCTGGACCAGTTTCATTGGGGAATCTCAAAAAAATCTAACCCCTATCCTTCACAGACTAGTAAAAAAAATCCAAGAAGATGGAATATTCCCAAACACTTCTTATGAAGCCACCACATCCTAATTAAAAAATAAATAAATAAATAAATAAAATAAAAATAAAAAACAGAGAAAAACACAACAAAGGAAGAAAACTACAGGCTCATATCGCCGATGAACATAGGTGCTAAAACCATCAAAGATACCGATTAACTGCATCCAGAAATATACTAAAAAAGATCACACTCCAGGATCAATGGTATTCATCCCAGGGCTAAAAAGCATGTACAATATTAAAAAAAAAACAATAAATGTAATATATCACTTAAATGAAAGCAAAGACAAAAATCACATGATCATACCAACAGATGCAGAAAAAGTATTTGATAAAGTACAGCAGCAATTAATGATACAAACACTCAAAAAAGTGGGAATACAAGAAATATTCCTTTCCCTAAGAAAGGCCATATACAATAGACCTACATCCAATATCATACTCAATGGGAAAAAACTTAGAGCTGTCCTACTAAGATCAGGAAAGTGACAAGGTTGTCCAATTTCACCACTGTTATTCAAAATATTGTTGGAACACATAGCCACAGCAATAAAACAAGAAAAATAAATAAAAGGCATCAAAATAGGAAAAGAGGAAGCAAAACTCTTGTGCCTTGTGGATAACGTGATAATGTACATAGAAAATCTTATAAATTCCACCAAAAAAGTACATGATGTAATAAGTGAACTTGCAAAACAACTGGAAACAAAGTCAATATTCAGAAATCAAAGGCATTTTTCTACACCAACAATGAAATATCAGAAAAAGAAATCACTGAAACATCCCATTTAATATAGCTACAGTAAAAATGAAGTTTCTGGGAATGAACCTAACCAAGGAGGTACAAGACCTGAACTCAGAAAACTATACAATGATGAAAAAACTAAGAAAGAAAAAACAAATGAAAGCATATACCATGTTCACGGATCGGAAAAGTTAACATTAACAAAATGTCCATATTACCCAAAGCAATTTACAAATTCAACACAATTTTTATTAAAGTATTAAGGACATATTTCACAGATACAGAACAAACAATAAATTATATGGAACCATAAATGACCCCAAAAAGCTGCAGCAGTTTTGAGAAAGGAAGAAATAGAGGGGATCAAAATACCAGATATAAAACTGTATTACAAGGCCATTGTAATCAAAACAGCCTGGTACTAGCACAAGAATAGACACAAAGACCAGTGGAACAGAACAAAGAACCCAGAAATAAACCCAAATCTCTATGGTCAATTAATATTCAACAAAATGGGAAGAAGCATAAAATGGAGTGAAAACAGCCTCTTCAACAAATGTTGGGAGATCTGAAGAGGTACATGCAAAAAAATAATACTTGATCACCAATTTACACAACACACAAAATAAGTTCAAAATGGATAAAAAACTAAAATATAAGTCATGACACCATAAAAGTCCTCAAGGAAAATATAGGCAAGTAAATCTCAGACATTGCACACAGCAATATTTTCACTGATATGTACCCTAGTACTAGGGGCATAAAGGAAAAAATAAATAAATGATATCTCGTGAAATTAAAAAGCTTCTGCATGGTTAAAGGAAACAGCATTAAAATTAAAAAGGAATAAACTACATGGGAAAACATATTTGCCAACGATACCTCAGACAAGGCTTTGAGCTCCAAAATATATGAAGAACTAACACAACTCTACTTCCAGAAGGCAAACAACCCACTTAAAAAATGGGATAAAAACATGGACACTTCCCCAAGGCGGACATACAGAGGACCCAGAGACATATGAAAAGATGTTCAGCATCACTAACCATCAGGGAGATGCACGTAAAACCCACAATGAGATACCACTTCACACCACTGAGTATGGCCATCATAAACAAAGCAACAAACAAGTGTTTAGAGGTTGTGGAGAAACGGAACCATAGTGCACTGTTGGTGGGGATGAAAACTGGTGCCACCACTATGGAAAACAGTATGGAATTTTCTCAGAAAAGCAAAAATGGTACTGCCTTCAGAGCTAGCAACTCCATTACTGGGACTATACCCTAAGTGTCCTGAAACACCAATCCAAAAGAACATATGCACAACAATTCTGATAGCAGCATTATTTATAATACTCAAATGCTAGAAGCAACCTAAGTGCCCATCAGTAAATTAATGGATCAACAAACTATGGTACATTTACACTATGCAATAGTATGCAGCAGAAAGAAGGAAGGAGCTCCCACCATTTACCAAAGCATGGTTGGAACTGTAGAGCAGTATGATAAATGAAATAAGTCAAGAGATATAAGTCAAATACCATGTGATCTCACCTTTAACCTAATCAACAAAAAAAGAAGCAAGCATGATATAACCAGATGTGGGGGCCCACCAGGCCGCAGGGGATCACGGACAGAGCCCCCACTGTGAAAACGGTGGCGGGACTTGGTTTCTGGTCCCTGGAGCCGGCGGGTATCTTGACATCTTCCGGACCTTCTCCTTCTCAGCCTTGGAGGAAGGAACAAGGTCTTGGCATGTGCGTCATGTTCCAGGAAAGAGATAATCTTGCGGACACTGCTATCTGTGGGCTAATAATGTTCTCAGGATGTGAGAACATCTTGCCCTCTTGATAGCCTTCGGGAATGTACAAACTTTTGTAAAACAGCATTGTTCTCGGGCCACTGTAGTTCTGCATATAAGCCAGCAGTTTCTTGAATAAACTTGCCATTTGCCAGCCAGGAGCACTTGGACCTCTCCATTATTTTAATTAAGTTAAGTCCATCGCCTCACCTCGCGAACACCTTGCTGCCGCGGCTGATCGGCAGAGTGGCGCTGGAAACAGGGACCCGGAGAAAGGGGGTCAGGGGGGACCAGCAGAGTCCTAATCGCGAGGATAGGGGAGCCCGAGAGGACCACTGCTACAGGAAGCCCGGGTAAGTTAAAAAATAAAAAGTAGCAGGAAGAAGTATTGGAGAGTTTATAATTATGGGAAGTTCCCATTCATCAGATCAGGGACTTTTTGAAAAAGTCCTCTGCTCCTTATTAAAGGGGTGAGGCATTACTACCTCTAAAAATCAAATACATTGTTTTGTAGATTTTATTCAACAAGTTTGCCCTTGGTTCCCGGAAGAAGGTACTATTAATATGGAAACTTGGAAAAAGGTAGGAGAACGTATTCGTGAACACTACCGTGCTCACGGTCCAGAGAAAACTCCTGTTGATGCGTTTTCTTTATGGACACTAGTGAGAGATTGTCTTAGAGGAGATTCTGAGCTTGAAAAATGGGAACGAGGGACTCGTGGCAGTTTGCCAGCCATTCATTCGGCAGAGGATCTTTCTCGCCCTCTGCCTTCAGTGCCAACTGCTCTGCCTCCTCCGACTTGGGAGGCGCGGTATGAAGAACCTGATCTTAAGGTGGCGACTGATCTTAAGGTGGCGACTGATTTTAAGGTGGCGACTGTTCAATCGGGGCCGCCAAACCCTGATGAAGCAGATTGGGGAGATCTAGCAGGTCAAGCGGAGCCCGGATAGCTCAGTTGGTAGAGCATCAGACTTTTAATCTGAGGGTTCAGGGTTCAAGTCCCTATGTCAAAAGTTTGTGCAACAAGCTATTCAACAAACTCGAGATCAGTTTCCTCTTGCATTAATCATCCATTACATGGATGACATTCTATTAGCTCATGAAAGCGAGTCTTATTTGTATTCAACTTTCCAGCATATACAACAAGCCTTATCCCAATCAGGATTGCAGATCGCTACTGATAAGGTACAAAATACCTATCCATTTTCTTACCTAGGGTATTCATTAAAACCCTCTTCCTTCTCTCCGCAGAAACTAACCATTGATACTTCTCAATTAAAAACTTTACATGATTTTCAAACCTTTCTAGGGGAACTCAATTGGATCCGCCCTTCACTTAAATTATCTACTGGTGACTTAAAACCCTTGTTTAATCTTCTTTTAGGAGACCCTAATCCCTCGTCTCCTAGATCCATGACTCCAGAAGCAAAGAAGGCTTTACAGTCTGTAGAAAATGCTTTATTAACAGCTCAACTCACATATTGTGATATTTCACGACCGTGGTCCTTGATTATTCTTCCTACTACCTTAACCCCAACAGGAGTTTTATATCAAGAAGGTGTATTGCAATGGATCCATGGATCGTCTACTCCAAAGAAAGTTTTGAGTCCCTATCCCTCTCTGGTAGCAGAACGCATCCAGCAAGGGCGCAAAATCTCTCTCCAAGTTTTAGGACATGATCCCACTGTTATTGTTATACCTTATACCGCTGAACAACTTAACTGGCTTCTTAACTTTAACGACATTTTTGCTCTTGCCTTTGAAGGTTTTGCTGGAACCATCTCTCATCATCTGCCCGCTGATAAAATTTTACAATTTGCCCATACTGCACGATTTATTTTTCCTAACATTGTCACTTCTGAACCTTTATCAACTTCCTTTACCCTATTCACAGATGGATCTTCTAATGGACGTGCTGTTCTACTTACTCCTACCAAGCCTCTCATCTGGACCACCCCTTATGTTTCAGCTCAAGAAGTGGAACTGTTTGCTGTCAGCCAAGCTCTTGCCCTATATAATCAACCATTTAATCTTTACACAGATAGCCAATATGTTGTTCGAGCTATGGCTGTTTTAGAAACTGTTCCTTTAATTCATACCTCTAATCATACGATTTCTCAGCTTTTCTCAGATATTCAACAACTTTTACAGAAACGACAGTTTCCCTGTTTCATTGGTCACATTCGAGGACATTCCTCCCTTCCTGGACCCCTTGCCCATGGTAATCAAACTGCAGATACTTTTACGCAAATTTTCCTTTCACAGGAGCAAAAGGCTACATCTTCTCATGCCCTGCATCATCAATCTGCTCGCTCTCTTCGTTATCAATTCCGTCTCACCCGAGAAGCTGCCCGTCAAATTGTTAAATCATGTTCTACGTGCGCTCAGCTTCTCCCCGTGCCTCATTATGGTATCAACCCTCGTGGTCTTAAACCCAATGATCTTTGGCAGATGGACGTTACCCATTGCCCAGCGTTTGGACGATTACGTTACTTACATGTCACCGTTGATACCTGTTCTCATTTTATCTGCGCTTCTCCTCTCACAGGTGAAAATGTACGCAATGTTATTACTCACCTTCTCTTTTGTTTTTCAGTCCTTGGAGTTCCTAAGGTCTTGAAGACAGATAATGCCCCAGCGTATACTAGTAAAAGTTTCGCTTCTTTTTGTGCTTCATTTCAGATATTACATAAAACAGGTATACCTCACAACCCACAAGGACAAGGTATCATTGAACATACTCATCTTTCCCTCAAACATCAGTTCTCTAAATTAAAAGGGGGGAGATGGTATGATCCTCATTCTCCTAAACTGTTAGTGTCACATTCCTTATTTGTTCTTAACTTTTTAACTTTGGATGCAGAAGGACGTTCCGCGGCTGATCGGCATTGGGGGCCGCGTATGCGACATTACCCGTTGGTTTATTGGAGAGACCCCATAGATGGGTCTCGTCATGGACCTGACCCAGTTTTAGTTTGGGGCAGGGGGCATGTTTGTGTTTTTCCAACAGACGCAGAAGCCCCTCGTTGGCTTCCTGAACATTGTGTCCGACATGCCCAGAAGCAAGATGAACCGGCTGCAGGGACGGCTAGCACGCGTGCCGATGCAGCCTCGCCTCAGCCACCCGGAGCGAGCTCGGAGAAGACGCCAACGTCTGGCGATTTTGCTGAGCCTTTTTTGGATGCTGAGGATTCAAGTGAAGACTGAGGAATATTGGGCTTTTGTCCCTAATCCTCCATGATGCATCCTGTGACCTGGAACGATAATGACTTTGTTCCTGTTTATGTTAATAATACTAAAGTTTTAGGACCTCCTTCTATAGGACATGTTATCCCGATATCTACGCTTTATAACTACACAGGATTATCTACTACTTTGCCCATCTGTTTTTCATTAGACAATAATAACTGCACTCTTATCTCTAGATATGCTGATTGGGATGGGAATTTCACTAACAGGACTCACTGGGGAGTGGACTTACTATACCTACGACGAAATGTCTCAACTACCATTGTAGGACCAGGAGATCCCCCACCTAATATCCCATTGTGCAAGCAGAAAACACCATCCCCAAGTCAATTGGGACCTACTTGGAGAATGTGCCATCTCAACTATACCATCTGTGATCAAGGGCTTTGTGACTGGAGTGATTACCGCCCCACAACATTCAGACCAATGAACTTGCTATATAGTATATGGACTAGAAATAACCGTACATTTCAAAATATGTTATGGAAAGCGGTTGCTGCCCTTCACGGCAACCAGAGACATTGAAATTAAGAATAATGTGACAGTAAGTAAAGGGGAAGAGGGAGAGGATAATGGATGGAAAGAAGAGAAGGGTTTTCAGGAATACCTTTAAAGGACACGTGTGAAAAAATGGTGGGTGGAATCACAGGAGGGAGGTGGGGATCATTGGAGTGGGGGGAAGTGGTAGGGAGGAAAAGGAAGACAACAGTACTGGAGCAACTATAAAAATTTGGAAATAAGAAAAGAGCTAAATGAAATATAGGCAAGCAAGCAATCAGATATAGATCTAAAAATAATAGTTGTATAGCTGCTCAAGGAACTCACAGACAACTGAGAGAAATGAGTGGTAACTACAACTGTATAAAAAGGGAAATAGAAACTCCAGCCTGTGCAGGCTGGATTAAGGAGAGAACCAAATTAGTGAGCTATAAAACAAAGTAGAAATAAATTCCCAAGCAGAGTATCTGCATAAAAAAAGAATAAGTAAATATATAGAATGCTTAAAAGAACTCCAAAACAACATAAAACATAACATTCTAATCATAGGAATCCCAGAAAGAGAAGAAAACGACCAAGGGATAGAAAACCTGTTTGAAAAAATAATGACAGAAAACTTTCTGAACTTGGAGAGGGAAAAAAAAAGCATGGAATTTCAAGAAGCATAGAGGGTCTCAGTCATGATGAACCCAAAGAGGCATATAACAAGTTAAAATGCCAAGTTTTAAGCAAAGTAATAATCTTAAAAGCAAAAAGAGAGAAATGAAAAGTAACATATGGTGGACCTCTTACAAAGCTACTACTAGCTGAAATCTAAACAGAAACTTTGCAAGCCTGTACAGAGTGGCAAAAAATATTCTAAGTAAAGAAAAGCCAAGGCCTGCAACCAAGGCTACTCTACCCAGAGGTGTTCTCAATTAAAATCAAAGACAAAATGAGGATTTACCTAGACCAAAGAAGGCTGAATGAATAAACCTCCACCAAACCAGCATTACAAGATATAGTAAAGGGAATACTATAAGAATAGGAAGAAATAGAGTGAGAGAGAGAAATACACAGGTACACAATGAAAAATAAATAAATAACTACCTACCAATAATAACCTTAAATGTGAATGGGTTAAATGTTCCAATTAAAAGACATATGGTAGCTAATTGAATAAGAAAACATGACCTGCATGTATGTTGCCTATAAGAGAAACACTTAAGAACAAAAGACCTATATAGACTGAAAGTGAAGAGTTGGGAAAAAATATTCCAAGCAAATGGACAGGAAAAAAAGTGGGGAAAACAGTACTTCTATCAGACAAAATAGACTTCAAAACATAAGCTTTAAAATGAAACACAGAAAGACATTTCATAATACTCAAGGGAAAATCCATCAAAAGACATAAACATTGTAAACATATATGTACCCAACATAGGAGCAAACAAATATGTAAGCAAAATCTTGAAGGACTTCAAGAAATGTATAGACAACAACACACTTATATGGATTTCAGCACCACACTGTCAAAAATAGATAGATATTTGATGTGAAATATCAACAAGGATATTGTGATGTTAAACAATGTCCTGGATCAAATGGACTTATATATATAATTTAATGAAACACACACACACATATACATATATCATTATGACTTAATAATATATATCATTGTGGACTTAAGTCCATTATCAAATGGACTTAATTATATATATATATATATATATATATATATATATATATATATATATAATCTTTCATCCCCCAAAAGCTAAATATACATTCTTCTCAAATGCACATGGAACATTTTCAAAGATAGATCACCTGATAAGACATGGAACAAGCCTCAATAAATTCAAGAAAATTGAAATCGTATCAAGCATTTTCTCAGATGACAGGGGCCTGAAACTGGAAACCAACCTCAAGGGAAAAAACTCAAAAACACTCAAACTCATTGGGATTGAATAGCATGCTATTCAACAGTGAATGGGTTAATACTGAGATCAGAGAAGAAATTAAAATGTTTCTAGAAGCAAATGAAAATGAAATAAAACAGTCCAGAACTTATGGGACACAGCAAAAGCAATCTTCAGAGGGAAGCTCATAGTGATGCATGTCATACCTAAAAAACATAGAAACATATCGAGTTAACAGCCTAACCCTACACCTACAAGAACTGGAGAAGCACCAACAGTCAAATCCCAGAGCAAGTAGAAGGAATGAAATAACCAAGATCAAAGCATAATTAAACAACATAGTTATTGAAAGAACAATCCAAAGGATCAATAAATCTAGCAGATAATTCCAAAAAATCAACAAAATAGACAAGACTTTATTTAAGCAGAAACATCAAGAAAAAAAAAGAGATAAGAACCAAATAAATAAAATCAGAATTGAGAGAGGAAAGGTTACAACTAATACCACAGAAATACAAAGGATTGTAAAAAATTACTCTGAACAAATATATGCCAAAAAACTTGAAACCCTGGTGAAATGGACTACTTTCTAGAAAATATAATCTCTGAAACTTAATGAAATAGGTGAAAGCCTGCACAAACCTATGAAAGCTGATTAAAATGAAGCAGTAATAATAATAATAATAATAAAAAACTCCTGGCACTTACAATCGTTGGTTGTGGTGATTTCACAGGAGAATTTCACAAAACCTTTAAGGAAGAGCTAACCCTTATTCTTCTGAGACTATTTCCAAAAATCGAAGAAGATGGAAAATACCCAAAATTTTTTTACAAAACCAACATCATCCTGATTGCAAAAGGAGATAAAGACACAACAAAGAAAGAAAATTACAAGCGGATATTGCTGAGGAATATAGATGCCAAAATCCTCAATAAAATATTGGCAAACTGCATCCAGCATTACTTTAGAATAATCATACGGCATGATCGAATGGAGTTTGTCCCAGGGAAGCATGAATGCTGCAGTATTCTCCAATCAATAAACATAATACATCACATAAACAGAAGGAAAGGCAAAATCACATGATCATATCAATAGATACAGGAAAAGCATTTGATAAGCTCAGAACCCATTTATGATAAAAACACTCAGCAAAGAAGGAATAGAGGGAGGGTTTCTCAAAATAATAAAGGCCATAACATGGAAACCCACAGCCAACATCATATTTAATGGGCAAATGCTAAGAACTTTCCAAATACTAAGATGAAGTACAAAACAAGGATGTCCACTTTCATTACTTGTATTCAACATAGTATTTTAAGTCTTAGTCATAGTTATTAGACAAGAAAATGAAATAAAATAGATCTAAATTGGAAAGGAGTAAGCAAAACTGTCATTTTTTTGCAGATGCCATGGTAGTGTACATAGGAAATCCTGTGGACCCCACCCCAAAACTACTTGACATAATAAATGAATTTGGCAAAACATTGGGATACAAAATCAATATTCAGAAATTAAGGCATTTTGGCACACCAACAACAAAATATCAGAAACAGAAACCTGGGAAAATTTCTATTTGATATACCAAAAAGGCAAATAATGTATCTAGGAATAAGCCTTACAAAGGAGGCAAAAAACCTGAAGAAAGAAATTAAGGAAGACACCAAAAAATGGAAGACTATACCATGTTGATGGACTAGAAGAATTAACATCATAAAAATGTCCATACTCCCCAATGCAATTCATACATTCAACACAATCTGTATTAAAATACCAATGACATATTTCAAAGACATATACAAAACATTTCAAAAATTTACATGGAACCATAAAAGACCATGAAGAGCTGAAACAATTTTGTAAAAGGTGAAAGATTTATGTGATCTGAAGTAAAATCAGATAATAGCTGAAGCAATTTTGAAAAAGAACAAGGTAGGAGGTATCACAATACCTGATATCAAACTACATTACAAGGCCAAAATAAAATAGTCTGGTACTGGCATAAGAACAGATACATATTATTGGAACAGAATAGAGAGCCCAGAAATAATTCCAGTTTTCTATGGTCAATTAATTTCCAACAAAGGGAGCAGAAGCATAAAATGGAGTAAACATAGCCTCTTCAACAAATGCTGTTGAAGAGGCTATTGCCAAAAAATGCAAACATGATCACCAATTTACAGCATACACAAAAATAAAGTCTGGGTGGATAAAAGACTTTGATATGTATCAGTACACCATAAAAGTCCTAGAGGAGAATGTAGGCAGGAAAATCTCAGATATTCCACACCATAATATTTTCACTGATATATCCTCTAGAGCAAGGAATGTAAGGAGGAGAGTAAACATATGGGGCTCCATCAAAATTAAATGCTTCTGCATTGCCAAAGAAAGCATAAACAAAATGAAAAGAGAACCGACCATATGAGAAATATATTTGCCAATGATACCTCAGACAAGGGTTCGATCTCCAAAATATATGAAGAACTCACACAAGTACACTCCAGGAAGACAAAAAAACTCAATTAAAAAAATGAGCAAAGTACTTAAACAGACACCTCTCCAAGGAGGACATATAGAGGGCCCAGAGACATATGAAGTAATGCTCAGCATCACTAGCCATCAGAGATGCAAATTAAAACTAAAATTAGATACCAATTCACACAGGTGAGAATGGCCATGATAAACAAATCAGTAAATGGGTACTGGTGAAGTTGGGGATAAAAGGGAACCCTAGTGCACTGTTGTTGGCAATGCAGACTGGTGAAGCCACTGTGGAAAATAGTATGGAATTTCCTCAGAAAAGTAATAATGGAAATATCTTTTGACCCAACAATTCCACTACTGGGATTATACCCTAAGAATCCTGAAGCACCAGTTCAAAATAACTTATGCAACACAATGTTCATAACAGCACAATTTATAATAGCCAGATGCTGGAAGTAACCTAATTTCTACCAGTAAATAAGTGAATAAAACTATTATGTTACATTTACACAATGGAATACTACACAGCAGAAAGTAAAAAAGGAGCTCCTTTCCTTTGTGAGAGCATGGATAGAACTGGAAAGCATTATATAAGTAAAGAAATCAGGCCGCGAAAGACAAATACCATATGATTTCAACTAGAAGTGGAAGCTAATCAACAAACAAACAAGCAGGAAAAATATAACGTGAAACACTAAAGTAAAGAACAAATTGACAATAACCTAAGGGGTAGGATAGAGGGATAGTGGAAGAAAATAGGGAAAGGTCCATCAAGGAACAAGTATAAAAGGCACATGGACAAAGCCAAATGGAGTGTGTTTAAGGGTGGGAGGTGGGGATGGGTGGGGCAGGGGACTGAGATAAGGTGAAAATGGAGACTTTACTTGAACAATAACAAAATAGGATTTAAAGTAAATAAGTAATACTGACACTGCATGCATACAAATAATTAAAAGAAATATTATGAAGTAAATACCAAATTAGGACAATATATACAATTCTAATATCATACAATCTTCAAAAACTAAATCAAGAAAAAACAGACAACCTGAACAAAATAGTTATGGCTAAGAAAATCAAAACAGTAATCAAGAAAAACAAAACCCCTATCTATGTTCACTGCAATATTATGTACATTTGCCAAGATGCGGAAGCAGCATAAGTTTCCATCAATAGATGAATAAATAAAACAACTATGGAGTTTACACAGTATACTACTACTTGACTATAAATAAACAAGAAATATTTACCAGTTTTGACAGCATGGATGGGCCTGGAGAATATTATTCTGAATGAAATAAGTAAGTCAGAGAAAGACAAATACCATATTATTTCACTCAAATGTGGAATCTAATGAACAAACTGAACTAACAAACAGAACAGAGACATACTCATACAAAATAGGCTGACAGCACTTGTTGGGGCTGTTTAGGGGGGAAGAGGGATTAATCAAAAAAAGAAAAAGAACTCTTGCATATGCGCAACATTGTGGTGATTGCAGGGGGAAATGTGTATAAAGGAGATAAATCATAATAAAAATACAATCAGCCCTGGTTGCTATAGCTCAGTTGATTGATTACGGGCCTGTGAAGCAAAGGATCACAGTTCGATTCCCAGTCAGGGCACATGCCTGGGTTGAAGGCCAGTTCCCAGTGGGGGACACATGAGAGGCAACCACACATTGATATTTCTCTCCCACTCTTTCTCCTCCCCTTCCCCTCTTTCTGAAAATAAATAAAATATTTTTAAAATACAATCAAAATAATAAAATTTAAAAATTTTAAAAATAAACAAATATTATTTAAAAACAGAAATGTGTATCATTTGAGCTGAATAGAGAGCCTAAAATAAATGCATCAATATATTAATATTTAACAAATAAATTAAGTAATACAATGGGGCATAGTAATAATTGTTATGGGGAAATTTGTAAAATAAATAAATACCATTTCTTTACACCATATAAAATAATAAACTAAAAATGCATTAAAGGTTTGAATATGACACTCAAAACCACAAAACTCCTAGAAGGAAGTATAACCATTAAATCTCAAACATTTCTCTTAGTAGTAACACTAAGGACAAGGTAAATGAACAAAAAAATGGGGCTGTATAGAAAACTAAAAAGTTTTGCACAGTAACTGCAATCATGAACGAATGAAAAGAAAAACCACCAAATGAATGTATATGCTTGCCAATTATAGATATGATAAGTGGTTATTATTCAATATTTATAAAAAGCTCATACAACCCAACACCAACACACACACACACACACACACACACACACACACACACATACACACACACACAGAAGAATAAACCAGTAAAGAAATGGGCAAAAGACATAAATAGACACTTCTCCAAAGAAGATATACAGATGGCCAATAAACAATGAAAAGATACACAATGTCAATAATCTTAAGAGAAATGCAAATTAAAACCACAATCAAACACCACGTTATACCTGTCAGAATGGCTATCACTAATAAATAAATAAACAACAAGGGTTAGGCAGGATGTGGAAGAAAAAATACTCACACACTGTTTGTGGAAATTCAGAGTGTTGAAAATACTGTGGAAAACAGTATGAAGTTTCCTGAAAAAAAAAAAACTGCTTTATTACCCAGTGATTCTACTTCTAGGGATTTATATAAAAAATGAAAAACACTAATTCAAATGAATATATGTATCCCTGTGTTCATTGCCGCATTATTTATAAAAAACAATGTGTGGAAACAGCCATGTTCCCAATAGCAGATGACTTGTTGAAGAGGTCATGCAAATATACAATGGAATACTACACAGTCATAAAATGAAATCTATTTATTTGTGATGATGCGGATGAAACTAGATGATATTATGGTAAGTGAAACAAGTCAGACAAAGACAGGTACTACATGATTTCACTTATATGTTGAACCCAAATAATAATATCATGGAAAAAAACAGAAAGAGTCTCATAAATAGAGGACATACAAATTATTGACCAAGAGGAGGAATTTGGGAGACTGGGTGAAAAGGATGAAAGGATTGAGAAGTACAAATTCGTAGTTAGAAAATCATCACGGGGATGTAAAATATAGCACAGGTAATATAGACAATAATACTGTGATAACTATGTATGGTGCCAGGTGTGTACTGGGAATATTTGGGGGAACACTTTGTAAAGTATATGATTGTATAACCACTATGATGTACACCTGAAACTAATATAAAAAAAATCTGAATGTAATCTGCAGTTGAAAATTTATAAAATTAAATTGAAAAGATACATTTTAAGTACAATATTCAAAATTTGGAGGAAGCCCAAGTGTCCATTAGTAGATACGTGGATAAAAAAGGCTGTGGTTACATGATGTGATACTATTTGGTCATAAAAAAATAACAAGGAAACTTTACTTTTTGTGACAGCATGGATGTACCCTGAGAGTATTATGCTAAGTGAAAGAAGCTTTTTCAGAGAAGTACATACATCATATAATTCCATTATATGTGGTATCTAATGAACAAAATAAATTAACAAACTGAGTATCAACACATTCATAGAGACAGAGAACAGACTGATAGCTTTCAGAAATGTGGGAGGTTGGGTAGCTGGGTGAAAACAGTAAAGGGATTTAAAAATCACAACCAGAGGGAAAGGAGAGTTAGGAACAAGTAGGAGAGTGTAAAGCAGGGATAATTGGTGGTGGAAAGAGACTTGACTTGGGGTAGTGAGCACACAACAGAATATACAAACAATGGATTACAGAATTGCACAGCTGAAAATTATATTTAAAAAATAAATAAAAAATTGGCTGTTATACCTCAATGGTGGAAATACCCCCCCTGAGCAATTAGTTGTCCCAGGTTCCCAAGCCCAGTGCTCCAGAGTCAGGAAGAGTATTTCCCATAACTTCAGTGTATGACAACCAGAGGGGCTTTGGCTGAGGGAAACTGTAGAGCAGCTGGTGTCCCAGGTATTTTTCTTAAAAGAGCCCATGAACGAAGTTATTCTCTGATGGACTAACTTGCTTGAGTTCTAGTACTGGGCCAGTAGCTCAAAAAATGCAAAAAAAAAAAAAAAAAAAACCATATAGGAAGAACTGAATTGTCTGCCTTCAGGGAAAGGCTGGAGTGGCAACTTTCTCCCATACATAAATGTTAGCAAAAACCATTTTTTATTTGCTGAACTCTCACCATGCAGGTGTATCCATCAATCTAGCTAACAGACTTTCCCACACCCTGGTAGTTCCCTGAGACCTTGCTCTATGCAGGTTTTGGGATCATCCAAGTCTCTTCCACTGGCATTTCCATATAAATGACCTGTATTTGCTTATGCTATCTATTTTTCTAAAATTTCTCAAAGGTCCATAAACTCTAAACAAAAAGCATCTGGCCTTGATGTGCCCAGTACCTCTTGCTAAGCAACTCCTAGTCTGGCACTCATGTTAGCCAACCTTGGGTTGTAGCTTCACTTATTCTGAGCTGCTCCATACACAGTTTAAGTGACAACCATCTGAATATCACTTTATAACTCAAGCTGAGTGTTCCAGGCAGTCTCATCTTGGCCTAGACCTTTCAAGAGGCCAAAGGTTTAGCAGTCTCAGTGGATGGTTTCAGAGCACCACTCAACAATGTACATGAGCAAAAAACCCCAAGGAGAACACTTGGTGGCAAGAAGAATCCATTGAAAGGAGTCTTGATCCATGGGTTGGGCCTCTGAACGCCAGCTCCTCCACTATAATTTCAGCAGGTCTTTGCTGCTGGTCAGCCTGAGGTCAATCACTCTTACTTATCTGCCAACAGCAATCGAGGATACAATATAAGGGGGCACACAGCCCACATGGAAATTGCCCCTGTAACACCCAGTTTGGGTGACTGGGAAGACTGAGCCAATGAGACCCAGAGGTCACCCACTTCATATGGCCTCTCTGCCAAGACTGGGAAACATAACAGCTCTATGCAATATACAGAAACAAATAAAAGAATGTAGTTAAAGTGAGGAAACATAGGGACATGTTTAAAATGAAAAACAATAGAACAAAACTCCAGAAAGAAGTAAATAAAATGTAGACAAGAATCTACTAGATACAGAGTTCAGAATGCAGATTATAAAAATGCTCAAAAAGCTTGGGGAATATATATATCAACTCAGTGAGAACCTCAACAAAAAGATAGAAAACATAAATAAATAAATAAACAAATAAACAAATAAATTATATATATATATATATATATATATATATATATATATATATCATATCATATCATATAAAGGACCAGTCATAACATAACTAAAGAATACAATAACTAAAATAAAGAACATATAAAAAGGCATTGACACTAGATTAGATAAAGAAGAGGATAGAATCAGCAATTTGGCATACATACAAAATAACAGAAAAACAACAGATCAAAATAGCAAAATGGAAAAAATGGGTATTGTTTATGGGGACTCTGTGACTTGTACCAACATTTGCACCATGTGGGTATCAGAAGGGGGAAAAAGAAGCAAGGAATAAAAAACCTACTTGAAAAAATGACATACAAGTTTTCTAACTTGGGGGAGGAAATAGACATACAATTCTAGAGAGTGGAGAGCATCTCAAACAAGATAAATGCAAAGAGACTTGCACCATGACACATCATAATTTACATTCCAAAGGTTAAAAACAAAAAGACAATCTTAAAAGCAGTAAAAGAATTAGCTACAAAGGAGCTCTCGTAAGATGTCAGGCCATACCATAATAGAAACTTTGAAGGCCAGAAAATATTGTCACAAAGTATTCAAAATTATACAAAAACAAGGGCTTACAGCAAAGATTATTTTACCCAGCAAAGCTATCATTTAAAATTGAAGCACAGATAAAGAGCTTCTCAAACAAGATAAAGCTAAAGTACTTCATTGCAAACCAAGATTACAAGAAATATTAAGGGTATTGTTTAAGAAGGAGAAAAAATCAACTTGAATAATAAATGACAATAAATACATATCTATGCATTTTATTAATATTTTTGATATCATGAAGTGCTGGGACTTCTTCACTAGAAACTTTATTTCCACAAGGCCTCTATTGTCTCTGCATGACTAAGTCAGTATTCTCCAAGTCTTTCTGGACCAGGCCAAGAAGATGTAGACCTTTTTCATAGGTCACTGAGCCCAGACTGAAATCTGTTTGCATATTATGCCATGCACAGGCAGGCAAGACTTCTCCCTGACCCTTGTATATTTGGTGCTGGATCAAACAACTTTTACAAAGGAATCTGTGTTCATGAATGATGTTAAATTGTTGTTGCTGGCAGAAAGGACAAAGCAAGTGGCATCTTATGCTGCCATAATGTTGACATCACTCCTCTTTCTATATTCTTGATCTCATGTATTTCCATTAATCAAAAGTCATGTTTTTAATAAAATCAGGTAATTAGTTATAACTGCATAATTTCTCTGTAACTATTTTTAACAGTAGCCAAATGCATGAATATGAATGAATGCAAATAAATATTTTATATCAAAAACTACATTATGTTTGAAATGAAATTTTAAAAGTAATTCTATTAGTGAAACTATTCTTCTATTATTGTGCAATTAGAATACAGAAAACAGTGAACTGTGGAAATATTCTGCCTTTTCAGAAAAAAGTTAAATTATAGGTTGTTATGAAATGAAAGGTAAAATATGATGTTTTATTCGACTTATCAGTATTTGGATTATTTAGGACAATCATAATCATGTGTTTAGCAACTACTGTATTGAAAAATAGACTAAAAACTAGAAATCTTTATTCATGAAACAGTGGAAGGCAACATGAATAGAATCTCTGATAGCATAAAGTTTGTTGGTAAACTGAACACTTGCTTAAGATCAAATCATAGAGTGTTGGAAAGAAAGTATATGCTGCAAATGTAGTGAAAATTCCACAGAGTAAGCCCAAATAGAAGTATATGTGTATTTATCATTTAAACATTCTGGTGTCACTGCAGAGTGGGTTGAAACTTTTCAATTTTTTACACTATGGCCTTGGAGCACTATATGCCCCCTTTGTTTTCATCATGACATTTTGTTAGGCATGATTCATATAAACTATTAACACACTCTTAGATAACTGTATATAATATGAAGACAACTGTGATTCAGTAGTTTGGAATGAAATCATAAATTGGGAAGCAATTATCTTTTATTAAATTTCAAGTATCCATCCTGTTAACATATAAGGCTTGCACTTTTCATTTTTCCCCTTTCATCTCAGCGATTGATTTAAGAAAGAAAGTTGTTTTCTGATTAACTTTTAGCCTGAGACCCTAAAACAAAATGAAGCAGCCCTCTGTCTGCAGCATCCAGGGAGACCAATAGAACTCACTTGGTGGATTTAAAGTCAGCAGGAGGCATTTTTTGCATCTTTCCTTCCAAGAGTAGGACAATAGGCCCTGGAGTGGTGAAAGGTCAAGAGACAGATCAAGAGAAAGATCAGAAGGCTAGTGCCAAAAACTGAGACAAAACTTACTCTACTATCTACAGAACTTGTTATGATTATCCCTTATTATGATTACTTTTTTCTTTCTCTTTCTCCATTTACTTAGTTTTGTTTGATTTAATTCCACTGCTTTCCTTTGAGCTTCCTTTCATATTGCTTTTTAATTTCTTTCCCTTCATGTCACTCTTATGATAATAACATACTACTCATATTCTTTTACTTTTTATTCTTTTTATTCAGATCACATATTTCTTGTCATATTATTGTTGCTCCAAATGTCACACAACACCCTTCACTGTTCTGTGTCCACTTCACTCTCTTCTTGATCTTTATTATTGTCGTGGTTAACATTATTCTCTCACTCACTATTTCAAGCTTCTATCCCTTTAACTCACTATATCTCACCAACTAATCACTCAAGAGTGTTCTGCTTTCTCAGGTCAGCTCACAATATTTCTCCCCTCCAGAAAGAATCTTGATTCTTTCACCTTTCATAAATGGTGGCTAGTTGTATGAAATAACAGTTATTGCTGTACTTCTCCAAAGGATCTCCTATCTGTTTCTAGCTGTTGGTACTTTAAATCTCATACACCACTCTCCCACTGTCATAATTTATTTTGTCTTTGCCTAGTATGAACACATATAAGATAAGGTGGTAGTTGTACATAATATTAAACCCACTAGAGGAGAGAACCCACCAACAAAAGAGCCACCAACAGGTAAAACCAAACAAGAAAAGAGAGCCCATAAAAACAGAAGAAAGGACAATTCTACAGCATATAGACAAGGAGATAAAAGAGACTACACCACTGAATCCCATAGAATTACTACCATAGAAGTTCACTCTACCAAGACAGCTAGTAAATGAGAGCATCAAGAATCACAGAAAAAAAAATAAAGTCACTCACAATAAATAGGGAGGCTAATAAAAAACCTGTGATAAAAAGCAATGGAAGACTCCCTGCTGAAAGAGCTAAATAAAGTGGGAGAAAACAAACTATCAGATATAAAATTTAGAAGAATCAGTACAAAGTTGTTTAAGGTACTCACAGACAACTACGAGGAACTGAGTAACAATTACAAGAGCATGAAAAAGGAAATAGAAACTATATACAAGAACTAGAAAGAAATGAAGAATGCAATTTCTGAAATAAAATATGCACTAGAAGGAATTACAAGCAGACTGGATGAAGGAGAGGACCTAATTAGTGAGCTGTAAGACAAGGTAGAAAGAAATGCCCAGGTAGAGCCACTGCATTAAAAAAAGGCTAAAAAAATTAAGATATCTTAAAGGAACTGCAAGGCACCATGAACTGCAACAACATTCGAATCATAGGAATACCAGCAGATGAAGAAAAGGATCAAGGTTTAGAAATTATGTTTGAAGAAAATAATGACAGAAAACTCTTTGAAAATAGACAGGGGAATAAACATGCAAGTTCAGGAACCACGGAGTGTTCCTATCAAGATGAATCCAAAAAGGCCTACTCCAGGACACATCATAATTAAAATGACAAGTTCTAAAGAGAGAGAGAATATTAAAGCAGAAAGGGAGAAACAAGAAGTAACATACAAAGGAGGTCCTATAAGGCTAGCAGCTGATTTCTGAACAGAAACACTGAAGGCCAAGAGAGAATATCAAGAGATATTCGAAGTAATTAAAAGCAAAGGCCTGCAACCAAGACAGCTCTACCTTGTGTGGTTCTCAATTATAATGGAAGGTGAAATTAGAAGATTTGCAGACAAAAGAAGGCTAAAAGAAAACAATTCCACCAAAAAAGCACTGCAAATATTGCTAAAGGGACAGCTTTGGGAAGAGAAACAAAACGATTAAGAGGGAAAAGAACAAAGGTAGAAAGGGGGGAAAATAAACAAACACCTCTCAAAAATAGCCTGAAGTAATAACAGATTAAATGATCCAATCAAAAGACATAAGGCAACTGAATAGCTAAGAAGACTTGACCTGCACATATGCTGCCTACAAGATATCCACCTAAGAATGAAAGACCTACACAGGCTGGGAGTGGAGAGATAGAAAAAAAATATTCCAAACAAGTGTACAGGAAAAGAAGCTGGGGTAGCAGTATTTATATCAGACAAAATAGACTTCAAAAAGCAAAAAGAGGTTAAAAGAGACAGTGAAGGACACTTTTTAATATAATATGCTAGGAAACTATTCATGATGAAGATATGAACATTCTAAACATATATACCCTGAAAATAAGAGCACTCAGATATATAAGGAAAATCTTGGAGGACTTCAAGAAACATGTAGACAGCAAGACACTTATGCTAGGAATATTTAATGCCTCACTGGCAAAAATGAATAAATTTTTGAAACAAAATATCAATAAAGATATTGTGGCATTGAACAAAGTCTTTGATCAACTGAACAATATATATATATATATATATATATATTTCATATATATTCTCTATATATGAAGATCTCTCTCTCTATAAAACCTATATGTTACACACATATGTTATACACGTGTTATGCATATGTATGTTACATATATAACATATACAGTTCATATGTATGTTATATATATATATAGTTCATATATATATTCTCCCTCTGTCTCTCTCTCTCTCTATATATATATATAGAGAGAAGCATAGGATATATATATATATCCCTCTCTCTCTCTCTCAGAGAGAGAGGGAAAGAGAGAGAACGTTTCATTCCAAATTAGAAAAATACACATTCTCTTCAAATGCACATGGAACATCTTCAAATAAACCA
This sequence comes from Sturnira hondurensis, assembly GCF_014824575.4. Classification (NCBI taxonomy): domain Eukaryota; kingdom Metazoa; phylum Chordata; class Mammalia; order Chiroptera; family Phyllostomidae; genus Sturnira; species Sturnira hondurensis. The sequence continues at coordinate 364,296 of NW_028086330.1, forward strand.
AAAAACAACACAAAACAAGCCTCAACAAATTTAAGGGAATTAAAACCATATGCAGCATTGTTTGTCTTGCAACACAAGAACATAAAACTAGAAACCAAACTAAAAAAACCCTCCAAAACATTCAAATTCATGGTTATTGAATAGCATACTATTAAACAATTGCATTAAGAATGGGATATAGGGAGAAATCAAAAAGTTTTTGGAAACAAATAAAAATAAACTTACATCCCGGGCTGGCGTAGCTCAGTGGATTGAGAGCGGGCCTGCGAACCAGACGATTGCGGTTCGATTCCCAGTCAGGGCACATGCCTGGGTTTCAGGCTGGTTCCTTGTAGGCTAACTACCAGCAGGGGTGCACAAAAGGCAACCATACATTGATGTTTCTCTCCCTCTCTCCTTCCCCTCTAAAGATAAATAAATAAATAAAATCTTTAAAAAAAATAAACTTACAACAACCTGAAACTTATGCAACATGACAAAGGCATACCTGAAAGGGAAGCTTATAGCAATACAGGCCTACTTTAAAAAGATAGAAACTTCAAATAAAAACCTATATCTACAAGAAGTGGAGGAACGACAATAAACAAAGCCTAGAGCAAGGAGAAGGACTGAAATAAGCAAGATCAGGGCATAATTAAATGACATACAGACTAAAACAATTCTAAGGATAAATAAATCTAGGAGCTTGTTTTTTGAAAAGATTAAAAAATGTCAATAAGCCTTTAAGCAGACTCGTCAAGGTAAAAAGAGGGAACACCCAAATAAACACAATCAGAAATGATGGAGGGGATATAACAACTAATACCACAGAAATACGAGGGATTGTAAGAAATTACTACAAAGATATGCCAATAAATTTGAAAACCTAGGTAAAATGAATAATTTCTAGAAAAGTATAATCTACCAACTAAATGAATGAAGAAGAATCAGGAAACCGGAACACCTTGATAACCGCTGATGAAATCAAAGCAGTAATCAAAAACTTCCAGCACACAAAAACCCTTGATGAGATTGCTTCACAGGGGAATTTTACAAAATTTTCCAGGAATAGCTAACCCCTATGCTTCAAAGACTATTCCAAAAATTCAAAGAAGAGGTAGGACTCCCAAACTCATTTTATGAAGCCAGCATCATCTTATCCTAAATCCAGATAAAGACAAAACAAAGAAAGACAACTACAGGACAATATCTCTGATGAACAAAGATGCTAAAATCCTGAACAAAATATTGACAAACTGCATTCAGCAATACATTAAGAAGATCATGCACCATGTTCAAGTGGAATTCATCCCAGGTTTAAAAGGATGGTACAATATACAAAAATCAAATAACATATTACACACATAAACAAAAGGAAAGACAAAAATCAAAGGGTAATATTAATAGATGCAGAAGTGTCTGTACAAGTCTTTTGCCCATGTTTAACTATTTTTTTCTCTTCTTGGAGTGAAGTCATGTGGATTCTTTATATACTTTGGAGATAAAACCCTTGTCCAAGGTATCATTGGCAAATGTTTTCCCATTTAGTTGGTTCTCTTTCCATTTTAATGGTGTTTACTTTAGCCATACATAAGCTTTTTAATTTGATGAGGTCCCATTTGTTTATTCTTTATTTTATGTCCCTTCCTTTAAGGGGACATATCAGTGAAGATGTTGCTGCATGGAATGTCTGAGATTTTCCTCCTGATATTTTTCTCCTGGACACTTCTCCAAAGAGTACATACAGAGGGCCCAGAGACATATGAAAAGATGCTCAGCATCACTAGCCATCAGAGAGATGCAAATTAAAACAACAATGACATACCACCTCACACTAGTGAGAATGATCATCATAAACAATTCAACAAAGAAGTGTTGGAGAGAATGTGGAGAAAAAGGAACCTGAGTGCACTGTTGGTGAGAATGCAAATTGGCGCAGCCACTGTGGAAAACAGTATGGAATTTTCTCAAAAACCTAAAAATGAAAATCCCCTTTGACCCAGCAATTGCACTGCTGGGACTATACCCTAAGACCCCTAAAACACCAATCCAAAGAACATATTCAGTCAAATGTTAATAGCAGCACAATTTACAATAGTCAAGTGCTGGAAGCAACCTAAATCACCATAGCAAATTAATGGATCAAAAATCTATGGTACATTTACACACTACAACTACGCAGCAGAGAGAAAGAAGAAGCTCCAATCCTTTGTGACAGCATGGATGGAACTGGAGAGCTTTATGCTAAGTGAAATAAGCCAGGCTGTGAGGGACAAATATCATATAATCTCACCTTCATCTGCAGCATAATCAACAAAAGAAAAATGCAAACAAAATACAACCAGAATCATTGAAATTAAGAACAATCTAACAATAGTAAGAGAGGCAGTGGGAGTGAATAACGGGGAAAAGGTTTTCAGGAACTACTATAAAGGACACATGGACAAAACCAAGGGGGAGAATTGAAACAAGGCAGGAAGGTGGATTTGGCTGAGACCAGGGAAAGTGGTAGGGAGAAGGTGCAGACAAATATAAATGAACAATAATAAGTTAATTAAAAATATTTTACAAAAAATAAGTGCAAATAAGGTAAAGTAACCATTTATGATAAAAACACTGAGCAAAGAGTGAGTGGATGGATCGTACCTCAACATAATACAGAGCATATATGAGAGACCTACAGCCAACATCACACTCAATAGTCAAAACCTTAAGGCTTTCCCACTGAGATCAGGAAGAATACAAGTATGTTGGCTTTCACCATTTCTACTTGATATATTATTGGAAGTCCTAGCCTCAGCCATCAGAGTAGAAAAAGAAATAAAATGCATCCTAATTGGAGAGGAGGAAGTAAAAATGCCATTGTTTACAGATAATATAATAATGTAAATAGAAAACCCTATAGACTCCATCCAAAAAACAACTCTACCTAATAGGTGAATTTGGCAAAATAGCAGGATTCAAAGTTAGTATTAAGAGTAGAAAACATGTTTAAACATCAACAATCATATATCAAAATCGGAAATTAGGGAAAACATCTCATTTGCTATAGCTTCAAGAAAAAGTGTCTAAAAATAAACCTTACCAAAGAGGTAAAAAACACGAATTTATTAAGAACACTACACAATACTGAAGAAAGAAATTAAAGAAGATACATATAAATGGAAGCATATACCATATTCATAGATTGAAAGAATAACATCAAAATGTCCATATTACCCAAAGCAATTTATAGATTCAATGCAATTCCTATTGAAACACAATGATGTATTTTACATATACAGAAGAAACATTTCAAAAATTTATATGGAGCCATAAGTGACTACAAATACCTGTAGCAATTCTGAGAAAAAAGAACAAAGCAGGAAGAATCACAATCCTTGATATCAAATTATATTACAAAGCCAGTGTCATCAAAACCGTCTGGTACAGGCATGAGAACAAACACATAAACCAATGCAACAGAATAGAGAATTGAGTAAAATAATTCAGTCGTTGTGGTCAACTAATATTCCACAACATACATAGAAGCATGGGATGGAATTAAAATAGCCTCTTCAACAAATGCTATCTGAAGATCTAGACAGCTACATATAAACGACTAATGAAGATCTCTCACCAGCTTACACCATACACAATAATAAATTCAAGGTGGATAACAATTTAAATATAAGCCTCAATGCCATAAAAGTCATAGAGGAGAATACGGGCAAGAACATCTCAGCTATTCCATCCAGCAATATTTTACTGATATGTCTCCTAGAGCAAGTGACATAAAGAAAAGTATAAAAAAAAACAGACCTCATCAAAATGAAAAGCTTCTGCAACAGCATAGATGGAACTGGAGAGCATTATGCTAAGTGAAATAAGCCAAACTGTGAGGGAGAAATACCATATAATCTCACCTTTAACTGGAACATAATCGACAAAACAAAAAAGCAAACAACATATAAACAGAGGCATTGAAATTAAGAACAATCTAACAATAGCAAGAGGGGAGGGGGAGGGGATAATGGAGGGAAGGGTTTTCAGGAAATACTATAAAGGACACATGGACAAAACCAAGAACGATGGTGGAAGCAAGGGAGGGAGGTGGGTTTGACTGGGGTGGGGGAGTGGTGGTGGTGGGGAAATGCAGACAATGGTAATTAAACATCGATAAAATATTTTAATTACTATTAAAAATAAAAGCTTCTGCACTGTTTAAACAATACACCAGTAACATGAAAAGGGAAACAACCATATGGGCAAGTATATTTCCAAATGATATCTTGGACAAGAGTTTGATTGGCAATAAAAAGAACTGACATAAATCCACTCTATGAAAATAAAGAACCCAATTAAAAATGGACAAAAGACTTGAACAGACACTTCTCCTTGAAGAGGACACAAAGAGGGCCCACAGACATATGAAAGGATGCTCAGCATTTCTAGCCATTAGATGGAAATTAAAATAACAATGAGATACCATCTTACACCTGTCATCAGGTGTGAAGAATGGTCACCATAAAAAAATTAACAAACAAGTGTTGGTGAGGTTGTGGAGAAAATGGTATCCTAGTGTACTGTTGGTGCAAAAGCAGACTGGGGCATGAACTGTGAAAAATAGTATGAAATTTATTCATAAAACTGAAAATGAAATTTACTGCCTTTTGATCTGGGAATTCCACTGTTGTGATTACACCTTAAGAATTATGAAACATTAATTCGAAAGAATCTATGAATTCCAATGTGCATAGCAGCACAATTTGCAATAGCCAAGTGGTGGAAACAAATTAAATTCATACCAGTAAGTGAGTGGGTCAAAAAAACTATGGTACATTTACACAACGGGATACTATGTAGCAGAAAGAAAGAAAGAGCTCCTACCCTTAGTGACAGCATAGATGGAACTGTAGAGCATTATGCTAAGTGAAATAAGCCAGATTGTGAAAGAAAAATACCATATAATCTCACCCATATTGGACTATAATCGAGAGAACAAACAAGCAAACTTTATCCAGAGACATTGAAGTAGTAAACAAAATGACAGTAACCAGAGTGAAGTGGGGGGAGTGATAATGTAGAAAAATAGGTGAAGAGCCATCAAGGGACATGTAAAACTGGTTCATGGACAAAGACAAAAGGGTAGGTTTGAGGGTTCAAGGTGGGGATGGATGAGGAAAAAATGGCATGGTGGGGGAAAAATTAAGAACACCATAATACATAAACAATAAAAAATAAAATAAAAAAGACAATTTATGTTTTTGTTACCTTGTTCTTTGCAATCATTTCCATATAAATGACTTCCACTGACTATTAACATATATGCTGATCTCTAATCCTGACAGAAACTGTAATGCTGCTAATACAGCTCACACAGAGAAACCTATCTATGCCATCACCCTTATTTATTAGCTTGTCTTTGCAAGTTTAGTACTGAGCAATTTAAAGTATGTGGGAGAAATTCTTAAAGGGTTCATAAACAAAGTCATTTTGGCAGAGAAATTATATTTAAAAATAAGTACATATGATTTTTATATTAAAGTTTAAGAGCCAACCAGCACCTAAAACTCATAAATATCTTTCAGATTTTTTTTGTTTTTGCTTATGGAGGTATAATATCTAACCCAAATATACAGTGTTTGCTTATGTATTATGTTTTGTTTTACAATCAGACTTTGAATGGCGAAGGCAGAAATGAATAGAAAAATTGAAAACTATACTTAAGCAACAATAAAAAATGTCAATAATCTTTTAAAATATTATATAATTAAATTCTATAGTATAATTTTGACATTTTTTCCAAAGATAGGAATCACTGTTTTTGTTTTTGTGTTTTAAGGTAAGCATAAATATAATTGATAGATACTAGAATATTCGATTTTTTTTTAAAGAATATGGATTAGGCTATCCTACTAAAGGTCATATATGAAAGACCTACAGGAAACATCATACTCAATGGACAAAAACTAAAAGCTTTTCCACTAAGATCAGGAACAAGACAAGGTTGTCCATATTCACCACTTCTACTCAATATAGTATTGGAAGTTTTAGCCACAGCAATCAGACAAGAAAAGGAAATAAAAGGCATCCAAATCGGAAAAGAGGAAACGAAACTGTCATTGTTCACAGATGACATGATGGTGTACCCGGAAAATCCTATAGCCTCTACAAAAAAACTGCTCAAACTAATAAATGAATTTGGCAAAACAGCGGGATGCAAAGTCAATATCCAGAAACCAAAAGCATTTTTGTATACCTACAATGAAATAGCAGAAGCAAAAATCAAGAAAAAAATCCCATTCGATATAGCAAGAACAAAAATAAAATATCTTGGAATAAACCTAACCAAGGAGGTAAAAGACTTGTATGCAGAAAACTACACAACACTGAAGACGGAAATCAAGGAAGACACAAACAAGTGGAAACATATACCGTGTTCATGGATTGGAAGAATTAACATCATCAAAATGTCCATATTACCCAAAGCAATTTACAGATTCAATGCAATACCTATTAAAGTACCAATGGCGTATTTCACAGACATAGAACAAAAAATTCAAAAAATTTATATGGAACCATAAAAGACCCTGAATAGCAGCCACAATTTTGAGAAAGAAGAACAAAGTAGGAGGGAATCACAATACCTGATACCAAACTGTATTACAAGGCCACTGTAATCAAAACAGCCTGGTACTGGCATAAAAACAGGCACATAGACCAATGGAACAGAACAGAGAGCCCAGAAGTAAACCCAACTCTCTACAGTCAGTTAATATTCGACAAAGAGGGCAGTAATATAAAATGGAATAAAGATAGCCTATTCAACAAATGGTGTTGGGAGAACTGGACAGCCACATGCAAAAAAAAATGAAACTCGAGCACCAACTTATACCACACACCAAAATAAATTCAAGGTAGATTAAAGACTTAAATATAAGCTGTGATACCATTAAAATCCTAGAGGAGAACATTGGCAGGAAAATCTCAGATAGTCAATGCACCAATATTTTTACTGATATATCCCCTAGAGCAAGGGACATAAAGGAAAGGATGAATAAATGGGATCTCATCAAAATTAAAAGCTTCTTCAGGGCTAAGGGAAATAGTATCAAGATAAAAAGGGAAGCAAAGGTTTGGGAAAACATATTTTCCAATGATACCTCAGACAAAGGTTTAATTTCCAAAATATACAAAGAATTTACAGGACTCCACTCAAAGAAGACAAGCAACTCAATTAAAAAATTAGCAAAAGACTTGAACAGGCACTTCTCCAAGGAGGACATACAGAGGATCCAGAGACACATGAAAAGATGCTCAATATCACTAGCTATCAGAGAAATGCAAATTTCTCAATGAGATAAAAAAAACCACAGTGAGATACCACTTAACACCAGTCAGAATGGCCATCAAAAGCAAAGCAATAAACAACAAATGTTCGAGAGGTTGTGGGGAAAAGGGAACCCTAGTTCACTGTTGGTGGGATTGCAGACTGGTACAACCACTGTGGAAAACAGCATGGAATTTTCTAAGAAAACTGAAAATGAACATTCCTTTTGATCCAGCAATTCCACTTTTAGGAATATATCCCAAGAACCCTGAAACACCAATCCAAAAGAACCTATGCACCCCAATGTTCATAGCAACACAATTTATGATAGCCAAGAGTTGGAAACAATCTAGATGCTCATCAGTAAATGAATGGATCGAAAAACTGTGGTATATTTACACAATGGAATTCTATGCAGCAGAAAGAAAGAAGGAACTACTATCCTTTGCAACATCATGGATGGAACTGGAAAGCATTATGCTGAGTGAAATAAGCCAGGCAGTGAAAGACAAATACCATATAATTTCACCTTTAACAGGAACCTAAACAACAAAACAAACAAGCAAGCAAAATGTGACCAAAGACACTGAAATACAGAACAGGCTGAGAGGGACCAGAGGCAAAATGGAGAGAATCACAAGAGAAAAGAGGAAGGATTCACATGAACAAGTATAAAGGACACATGGACAGTAACTAAGGTGGTGGGGTGGACGTGGGAGGGAGGTGGGTAGCACTGGGGGGGGGCAGGGCTGGGACTATAAGACAGAAAATTGTACTTGAACAATAATTAAATTAAAAATAAATACATAAATTATTTCCTGATTGTAATCATTTAAAATAAATTAATAAATAAATAAAAATAAAAAAGCTTTTTCCAAAAAAATAATATTGATTAGAACATGATACAATTATGTAGTATGACATTTTTGTTTCCTAAGGACCAGAGATGATTAAAACCAGTATTTATAAAGCTCTATATTTACTCTAAGATATACAACAAAATAAGATGTTACTGACACAAGCAACTTTGTTCAATATCAATTTCTTCATAAAAATTTTTCTCAAAATATAGCTGTTAAAAACAATATTTATTACACTACAGTTTTGTGCATCAGGTATTCACGTGTGGATTAGTGCCCCTGTTTCTCGGTTTCTCACAAGGCTGCAATTCACACTGTCAGGTATGACTTCAGTTATGTAATGGTTTAATGGAGGAAAATGACTTCCACGCTGTGTTGTATGACTTTTAATGGTCTAGGGGCCTCACTGACTGTTGACTAAGACATCCAGTCCATTTCACATAGACCTCTCTATAAAGCAGCTTGAAGATGGCTAGTAGCTTCTCTCGTAAGCCAATGAGAAAACATGTAAAGGAAAGTAACGCATGTGTTTCAATGTTTTTGTTATCCAATATCCAACCGACAACCCAGCACTTTTGTCATAACCTATTCATGAGGTCCATTGTAAATTTAAGAGGCTGAATTGCACAAAAACATGAAACCAGGAACTGAAGACCATTAAGGGACATTTTAAGTAGTGAATTCCATAGCAGCTCACTGCTGAAAAACATTCATTGAAAGGTACAAAATCTTACTAGCATTATTACATAGTAAACATCATTTAAAGCAAATGCATGTTTTCCTTCAAGGAAAAACATAACATTGAATTATAGTCTTAGTCTTAAATAATGCATTTTAAAAAATAAATAATAATGGCATTTTAAATCCATGATTTAAGAAGTTTTTATTAGTGAAAATTATATATATAACTTTTATAGGGGGTTAAGGAAGACACAAACAAATGAAGGATGTGCATGCTCATGGATTGGAGGGATTAACATCATCAAAATGGCCATACTACCCAAAGCATTTTAGAGATTAATTATGTATTTTCCAGATGCAGAATAAACATTTCAGATATTTATATAGAACCATAAATAATCCCAAATAGCTACAGCAATTCTGAGAAAGAACAAAGCAGGAAGGATCAAAATGCCTGACATCAAACTCTATTACAAGGCCACTGTAATCAAAGCAGCCTGGTAATTAATATATTATAGCATAAAAGCAGGCACATAGGCCAATGGAACAGAAGAGAGAACCCAGAAATAATTCCAAGACTCTAGTCTATTAATATTTGGAAAAGGGAGAAATAGCATGAAATGGAGTAAAAATAGCCTCTTCAACAAATGGTATTGGGAGATCTGGACAGCTACATGCAATAAAATAAAACTTGATCACCAACTTATACCATACACAAAAATAAATTCAAGGTGGATAAAAGACTGAATAAGTCATGACACCATAAAAGTCCTAGAGGAAAACATAGGCAGAAAAATATTTTTTTCACCATACACAGCAATATTTTCACTGATATGTCCACTAGTGCAAGGGACATAAAAGAAAGAATAAACAAATGGGACCTCATCAAATTAAAAAGCTTCTGCATAGCTAAAGAAAACAGCATTAAAATGAAAAATAACCAACTATAGAGGTGAACATATTTGTGAATGATACCTCAGACAAGGGTTTGATTTCCAATATATAAAAAACTCACACAACTCCACTCCAGGAAGACAAAAATAGCCAACTGAAAAATATGCAAAAGACTTGAACAGATACTTCTCCAAGGAGGACATACAGAGAGCCCAGAGACATATGAAAAGATGCCCAGCATCACTGGCCATAAGAGAGATGCAAATTGAAATTACAGTGAGATACCACTTCACACCAGCAAGAATGGCCATCAGAAACAAATCAAGAAAAAAGTGTTGGACAGAGTGTGGAGAAAATGGAACTCTCATACACCATTTTTGTAGGAATGCAGACTGGTGCAGACACTGTGGAAAATAGTATGGAATTCCCTTAGAAATATAAAAATGAAACGGTCTTTTGACCTGGTAATTCCAGTGCTGGGATTACATGCTAGAACCTTGAAACACCAATTCAAAAGAACCTATGCACCCCAATGTTTATAGCAGCACTGTTTACTATAGCCAAGTGCTGGAAGCAACCTAAGTGTCCATCACCAAATCAATGGATCAAAAACAATATTACATTTATGTGATGGAATACTACACAGCAGAAAAAAGGAGCTCGTACTTTTTGCCATAGCATGGATGGAACTGGAGAGCATTATGCTAAGTGGCATAAGCCAGGCTTTGAAAGACAAATACCATATGATCTCACCTTTATCTGGAACCTAATCAACAAAACAAAAGAAGCAAAATATAACCAATTATTTTTACTTAATTGAAATTAAGAATAATCTGACAGTAACCAGAGGTGAGGTGGGAGGAGGTAATGGGGGGCGGAGGGGAGAAGGGTTTTCAGGAACAAGTATAAAGGACAAGTGGACAAAACCAAGGGGGAGTGGAAGCAGGAGAGGGAGATGGGGATGCCTAGAGTGGCAGGGAGTGGTGAGAGGTAAATGCAGACAACTGTACTTGAACAACAATAAAATAATTTTTTAAAATGAATGGCAAAGAGAATTTTGAAAGACAAAAAATAACATAAACCCCTCATATACGAAACAACACTCCCATAGGGCTATCAGGGTTCTCTGAAGAAACCTTGCAGGGTAGGGGAATGTCATATCATAATTCAAAAACTAAAAGAAAACATCTGCACACCACCAATACTCAAACGAGAAAATCTCTTCCTCAGAAATAACAAGAAAAAATTTCCCAGAAAGTCAAAAACTGAAGAAGTTAATTTCCACTCACACTGACTTACTAGATATGCCAAAATTAGTTCTTTGACTTTAAATAAAAGCATCCTACTGATATACGGTACGAAGTAGCAAAGCGTAAAACCCTCTAATAAGGCTGGTAACGTCACTAAGTTCTCAGTACTAAAGCAATTCAGTGGTAGAGTGTACTTTGTTTAACTCTATTGTATAGAATAAAAGTAAAGTATATTAAGAATACAAAAAAAGAACTTTTGTGGTGTAATAAATCTACAGTTAAAGAAGCTTATTTTTAAAAAAATATTGTTATTATATTACAGTTGTCCCAATATTTCCCACTTTTCCCTCTCTGCCCAGGTCACCCCCTACTCCCACAGTCAATCCCCACACCATTGTCCATATTCACGGGTCATTTATACATGTTCTTTGACTAGTCCCTTCCCTTTCCTTCCACCATTACCCCCCCACACACCTTCCCCTCTGGTCACTGTCAGTCTGTTCCAAGTTGCCTTGCCTCTGCTTCTATTTTTCTCATTAGTTTATTTTCCTCATTAGATTCCTCTTCTGGTGAGGCATTGTATTTTTCTTTCACCTATTGGCTTATTCCACTTAGCATAATATTTTCCTTTTCATCTATGCTGTCACAAAAGATAGGGGTTTCTTCTTTATTTCTGCTGTGTAGTATTCCATTGTGTAAATGTACCACAGTTATTTCATCCACTAATTTACTGATGGGCAGCACTTAGGCTATTTCCAACAGTTGGCTATTGTAAATAGTGCTGCTATGAACATAGAGGTCCTTAAGTTCTTTAGAATTGGTGATTCAGGATTATCATAATATATTTCAGGGTTCTTAGAATATACTCCTAACAGTGGAATTGCTGGGTCAAAAGGCATATTCATTTTTAGTTTTCTGAGGAAATTCCATACTATTTTCCATAATGGTTGTACCAGTCTGCAATTCCAACAACAGTAAACTAGGGTCCCCTTTCCCCACAACCTCTCCAACATTTGTTTGTTGCTTTGTTTGTGATGGCCATTATGGCCATTGTAAAGTGGTATCTAATTGTGCTTTTAATTTGCATCTCTCTGATAGCTAGTGATATCGAGCATCTTTTCACATGTCTCTGGATCCTCTGTATGTCCTCCTTGGTGAAGTGTCTGTTCAAGTCCTTTGACAATTTTTTAATTGGGTTGCTTGTCTTCTTAGAGTAGAGTCATGTGAGTTCTTTGTATATTTTGGAGATTAAACTTTTGTCTGAGGTATTGTTGGCAAATATGTTTTCCCATACAGTTGGTTCTCTTTTTATCTTAATACTGTTTTCTTTAGCCATGCAGAACCAGCCCCCCAACCCCAGTGCTCCTCACCTCCCTCTCATCCCGCCCCCCTTAGTTTTTGTCCATATGTCCTTTATACTTGTTCCTGTGGATCCTTCCCCTCTTCCCCTGGAATCCTCTCCCCTCTCCTCTCTGGCCCCCATCAGCCTGTTCTGTATCTCAATATCTTTGGTTGTATTTTGCTTCCTTGTTTGTTTTGTTGTTTAGGTTCCTGTTAAAGGTGAGATCATATGATACTTGTCTTCCACTACTTGGCTTAATTCACTCAGCATAATGCTTTCCAGTTCCATCCATGATGTTGCAAAGGGTAGGAGCTCCTTCTTTCTTTCTACTGCACAGAATTCCATTGTGTAAATGTACCACAGTTTTTGGATCCATTCATTTACTGATGGGAACCTAGATTGCTTTCAACTCTTGGCTATTGTAAATTGTGCTGCTATGAACATTGGGGTGCATAGGTTCTTTTGTGTTGGTGTTTCAGGGAGTAAAAGACAGAAAGCTGTAGAACAATAATTAAATTTCAAAAAAGTAGGTGCATATATATTAAATATATATTTGAAAAATATATATATTTCAAGCAGTGGGATACCTGGGTCAAAAGGCAGATCTATTTTAAATTTTCTGAGGAAATTTCATACTGTTTTTCACAGTGGGTTCACCAGTCTGCATCCCCACACACAGTGCATTAGGATTCCCTTTTCTCCACACCCTAACCAAGACTTGTTTTTTGTTGATTTATTAATGGTAGCCATTCTGAGAGTTGTGAGGGGATATCTCATTTTGATTTTAACTAGCATCTCTGATGGCTAGTGATGTTGAACATTTTTCACTTGTCCTTGGACCCTTCTTGTAGAAGTATCTGTTCCAGTCCCCTGTCCATTTTTAAATTGGGTTATTCGTCTTTCTGGTTTTGACTCATATGAGTTCTTTATATATTTTGGAATTTATACACTTGGCTGATTCATCATTGGCAAATGTATTCTCCCATAGTGTTGGTTCCATTTTCATTTTGCAGATGGTGTCTTAAGCATGCAGGAATTTTAATTTGTATAGTACCATTTGTTTATTGGTTTAATTTATTTACCTTGGCCTAGGAGATATATCAGCAAAAATATCGCTACATTGGGTGTCTGAAATTGTACTGCCTATGTTTTCTGCTAGGACTTTTATGCTATGTTGACTTATTTTTAAGTCCTTTATCCACTTTGAGTTTATTCTATTGTATGGTGTAATTTGGTGTTCTAGTTTCATTTTTTACATGTACCAGTCCAGTTCTCCCAAAACTATTTATTGAAGAGGGGGTTTTTACTTCATTGTATGCTTGTGCCCCCTTAGTTAAATATTTATTGACCACAGAGACATGGGGTTATTTCTGGGCTCTCTGTTCTGTTCCACTTATCTATGTGTCTGCTGTTATGCCAGTACCAAACTATGTTGATTGCAGCGGCCTTGTAGTATAGTTTAATATCAGGTATTGTGATTCCTCCTACTTTGTTCTTTTCTTCAGGATTCCTGAGGCTATTTGGGGTCATTGTTTTTATATACATTTTTGGAATATTTGATCTAGATCTGTGAAATATGCCATTGGTATTTTAATAGTAATTGATTTGAATCCATAGATTGCCTTGGGTAGTACAAAAATTTTAATGATGTTAATTCTCCTAATTCATGAACATAATATATGCTTCCATTTAGTTCTGTCTTCCCCAATTTCTCCCTTTCATATTCTACTATTTCCCAAGTACAAGTCTTTTATATTCTTGGTTAAATTTATACCTAGTTACTTTTTTTTCCTTGCTGCTATAGTACATGGGATTTTTTTTTTTTTTAGTTTCTCTTTCTGATATTCCATTTTTGGATTACAAAAATGTCATCAGTTCTGATTAGTGACTTTGTATCCTGCCACTTTGCCAACTTCACTTGTTCAGTAAGATAGTTTCTGGTGGAAACTATAAGGTTTTCTATGTACATTGTTACATCATTTGTGTATGATGACAGTTTTACTTCCTCCTTTCCAATTTGGATGTTTTTTTATTTATTTTTCTTGTCTAATTTTTCTGACTTGAACTTCCAGTACAATGTTGATTAAGAGTGATGGAAGCAGGCACACTTGTGTTTTTCCTGATCTTAAGAGAAATGCTTTTAGTTATTGCCCATTGAGTATAATGTTGGCAGTAGGTTTCTTGTATATGGCATTTACTAGGTTGAGGTATTCTCCCTCTTCCCACTTTGGTGAGTGATTTTTATCATAAATGGGTTTGGATTTTTCAAATGCTTTTTCAACATCTATTGATATGATCATGTTATATTTGTGTTTCATATCATTTACATGATGGATTATGTTTATGGATTTGTGAATATTATACCATCTTTGTATTCCTGGGATAAATACTACTTGATTGTGGTGTATGATCTGTTTGTTATCTTGCATGTTCTGTATTGACAATATCTTTTGAAGGTTTTAGTGTCTATTTTCATTAGATATATTGGCCTGTAATTTTATTTTATCTTTTGTGACTTTACCTAGTTTTGGAATTAGGATAATACTTGTCTTGGAAAAGAAGTTTGGGAATCTTTCACTTTCTTGAATTTTTTAAAATAGTTTGAGAATGGTTGATCTTAGTTCTTCTTTGAATGTTTTGTAAAATTTGCCTGTGAAGCCAGCCAGTACAATAATATTGTGTGCTGGGAGTGTTTTTTTTTTATTATTACTGCTTCAATTTATTTGGCTGTTATTCATCTGTTTAGAGTTTCACCTTCTTCTTGATTGCATCTGTGAGATTGTATGCATCCAGAAATTTATGTATTTTTGCCGAGGTTGTCCAGTATCTTGGCATATAGCTGTTCATAGTAATTTCTTACCATACTTTCTATTTCTGTGGTATAAGCTGTTACTTATCTTTCATTTCTGACTTTATCTATTTGGTTCCTCTTTTTTGTTCATGAGTCTGCTTAAAGGCTGATCAGTTTTGTTTATCTTTTCAAAGAATCAGCTCCTGGATTTATTGATCCATTGAATTGTTCCTTTAGTCTCTTTGTCATTTAATTCCTCTCTAATCTTGGTTACTTTCTTTCTTCTTCTCACTCTGGACTTTGTTTGTTGTTTTTCTAGTTCTTTTAGATATAGAGTTAGTTTTTTATTTGAGATTTTTACATCTTCTTTAGGGATGTCTCCATTACTATGAACTTCCTTTCCAGTCCTGCTTTTACTGTGTCCCATAGCTTTGGGGGTTTTGTGTGTTCTTTTTCATTTGTGCCCAGATACATTTTGATTTATTTCCTTTTCTCAGTGCTAACACATTTATTATTTAATGACATATTATTCAGTCTCCATGTATTTAATGTTCTTTTAGTTTTTCCATGAGGTGAGTTTTTAGTTCAAGTCATTGTGATCTGATAAATTTTGGGTATGACTTTAATTTTCTTGAATTTTTTAAGGCTTGTTTTATGTCCCATCATGTGGTCTATCTTTCAAAATGATCAATTTGCATTTGAAAAGAATTCATATTTTGCTTTGGGGGGGTGAAATATTCTGTGAGTATTAACTAAATCCATTTGATCTGGAGTGCTCTTCAATGCCACAATATCCTTGTTGATCCTTTGTTTGGAAGATCTATCCATTTTTGATAGTAAGGTGTTAAAATGCCCTACATTGAATGTATTTCTGTTGATCTCCTTAAAAACCTCCACATTTAGATGCTTCTGTGTAGGACACATATAGTTTTACAAGGGTCTTTCTGGTCTGCTCTTTTAAATATTATATAGTAACTTTCTCTTTTTATGGACTTTATTTTAAAAACTTTTGTCTGATATGAGTACTGCTACCCCAGCATTTTTTTATGTCTATTTGCTTGGAATGTTTTTTTCCACCCCTTCAATTTCAACCTGTATAGATTTTTTGTTTTGAGGTGAGTCTCTTGTAGACAACATATATGTGGATTTTGTTACCTTATCCACTTACCTGCACTATACCTTTTGATAGGAGCATTCAACCCATTTACTTTTAAAGTTATTATTGATAGGTTCTTGTTCATTGCTATATTTTCCTATTGTGCCTGTGTCCCTGTCTTTTTTTTTCTTTTTTCTTCTTAAAGCAGTCCCTTTACCATCTCTTACAGTGCTAGCTGGTGATATGCTATTTTAGCCCTTCTTTTTGTCTGAAAAATCTGTGTTTAGCCTTCAATTTTAATTGAGAATCTTGCTTGCAGGTCCTTACTTTTCATTCCTTGAAATATTTAATGCCAGTCCTTTTTTGCTTGTGCTTCTCTTGAGAATTCAAGCTGATAGCCTTATCAGAGCTCCTTTATGTGTTACTTTTTGCATCCTACTGCCTTTAAGATTATCTCCTGTTCTTGAATATTACCATTTTAATTATGTGGTGTCTTGGAGTGGGCTTCTTTGTGTTCATCTTAATTGGGAGGCTCAGTGATTCCTGAACTTGTGTGACATTTTCCCTCACCAAATTAGGGAGTTTTTGTCATTATTTTTTTCAAATATGTTTTCTATCCCTTGCTCCTTTTCTTCTCATATGATATTCCTATGATGTAAATATTGACATGTTTCATGTTGTACTGAAGATCCCTTAGATTTTTATTCTTTTAAAATATTTATTTCGGGTTGTTTTTGGGTTGTTTTTGCTCTGACTGGATGTTTTTGGCTACCTTGTCTTTGAACTTGGCAATTCAGTCCTCTGCTTTATCTAGTCTGCTTTCAATACCTTCTGGTGTATACTTCATTTCAGTTATTGTATCTTACATATCCTCTTCATTCTTACTCTTGATAGCTCCCATAAATTTCCTTGAAATTCTCACTGTTTTTCTCTAGCAGCCTTATAGCCATTATTTTGAACACTATGCCTGATAGATTTCAAGCCTCAAATTTATCTCTTTTTCTGGGTTATCCTCATTTTCTTTTGATTGGGGTTTTGCTTTTTCTTCCCATTTTAGGTTACTCTGTGTGTGTATTTTCTGCATCTCTGATTGACTTGACTGCTTACCTTCACGTGGTGGCCTTCTGTGGTAAGAGTTCTGTAGGGCTCAATAGTTAGGTCTCCATTATCTCCTCAACTGGAAGATGTAAGGATGTCCTTTGTTTCAGTTTACATGGGCACTCTGTTGTACTTGGGCTTTGATAATTTTTATTATATTTTATTGATTATGCATTTGTCCTCGTTTTCCTCCTTTGTTCCCTCCTACCCAATCCCCCTACTTTCTCAGGCAATTTCTCCTACATTCTTCATGTCCATGGGTCTTGTATGTTTTTGTCTACTCCATTTTCTACATTATAGTTCACATCCCTATGGGTATTCTATACTACATTTTTGTACTTCTAAATACCCTCACAGCCTTGCCTAATGCCCCACAACCCCTCCCATCTGGAAAGCAAGAAAATGCTCTCTATATCTTTGGTTGTGTTTCTGTTCTTTTTACTTGCTTAATTTGTGTTTTAGATTCAGTTGTTGAAAGGTATGTATTTTCACCAATTTATTGTTCACAATTTTGATCTACTTCTAAAAATATAAGTCCCATTAACATTTCACATAAAACTGGTTTGGTAATAATGAACTCCTCTAGTTTTTTCTTGTCTGGGAAAACTCTTATCTGCTATTTGATTAAAAGTGCTAGGGTAGCTGAATAGAGAAATATTTGCTGTAGGTCCTTGGTTTTCATAAGTTTTAATATTTCTTTTTAATCCCTTCTCATCTGTAAAATTTCTTTTGAGAATTCAGCTGATCCTCACATGGCACCTCCCATGTAGGTAACTAACTGCCTTCCTCTTGCTGCTTTTAAGATACTTTATCTTTAACATTTGACATTTTAATTAGGATGTATCTTGGAGTGGGAATCTTGCATCTATCTTGTTTGGGACTTTCTTTGCTTCCTGGAATTGCATGTATACTTCCTTAATCAAATTAGAGAAGCTTTCTTACACTTTTGTTAAAATAAATTTCTAAGTACTTGCTCTTTCTCTTCTCCTTCTAGCACCCCTATGATGTGAGTGTTGGACCTCTTGGAGTTGTCTCAGATGCTGCTTATTCTATCCTCATTTTGGGCAATTCACTTTTCTTTGTTCTGTTGGTTGTTTTTTCTCTTTTATGTTACAAATTATTGATTTGATTCTCAGCTTCATCCATTCTACTGTTGTTTCCTTGTAAATAGTTCTTTATTTTAATTAGCATATCCTTCATTTCTGGGCAGATCTTTTTTATGATGTTGAAGTCCTCACTAAGTTTCTTGAACATCCTTATAATCAGTGTGCTGAACTCTGCACCTGATTTTTTATCTCCATTTCATTTAGCTCTTTTTCAGGATTTCTTAAATTGTTTTTCAATTACAGTTTTCTGCCTTTCCCCTGATGCATCCTCACGAGCTCAGTCTTCCCCACCTCCTTCCCCCACTTCCACCCCCCCTTGTTTTTGTCCATATGTCCTTTATAATTGTTCCTGTAAACCCTTCACCCTTTTCCTCCTTTATCCCCTCCACTCTCACTTCTGATCACTGTCAACCTGTTCTAAATTTCAATATCTTTCACTGTACTTTGTTTGCTTATTGATTAGGTTCCTGTTAAATGTGAGATTATATGGTATTTGTCTTTCATTGCCTGGCTTATTTGACTTAGCATAATGCTCTCCAGTTCCATCCATGCTGTCACCAAGGGTAGAAGCTCCTATTTTATTTCTGCTGCAAAAAATTCTATTGTGTGGATGTACCATAGGTTTTTGATCCACTCATTTACTGATGGGCACTTGAGTTGCTTCCAGCACTTGGCTATTGTTAAATTGTGCTGCTATGAACATTGGGGTGCATAAATTATTTTGGGTTGGTGGTTCAGGGTTTTTCAGATTTAATCCTAGCTGTGGAATTGTCAGGTCAAAAGGCAGTTCCATTTTTCAGTTTTCTGAGAAAATTCCATACTGTTTTTCATAGCAGTGGCAAAAGTGTGTGATCCCACCAACAGTGCACTAGGGTTCCCTTTTCTCCACACCCTCCCCAACATTTGTTCCTTGTTGCTTTGTTTCTAATGGCCATTCTGAGCACTTTGAAGCGGTATCTCATTGTAGTTTTAATTTGCATTTATCTGATAGCTAGCAATAGTGAGCATTCTTTCATGTGTTTCTGGACCCTCTGTATGTCCTCTTTGGAAAAGGGTCTGTTCAAGTCTTTTACACATTTTTTAAACTGGGTTACTTTTCTTTTCAAGGTGGAACCATTTGAGTTATTTATATGTTTTGGAGATCAAACCCTTGTCTGAGGTATCATTGGCAAATATATTTTCCTACGTGGTTGGTTGTATTTTCATTTTAATGATGTTTTCTTGGGTTGTGCAAAAGGTTTTTTTTATTATTTTGATGAGATCCCACTTGTTTATTCTTTCCTTTATGCTCCTTGCTCTAGGGAACATATCAGTGAAAACATTGCTGCTCAGGAATATCTGAGATTTTCCTGCCAATAATTTCTCTAGGACTTTAACAGTGTCAAGACTTATATTTAAATTTTTTATCCACCTAGAATTCATTTTTGTGTATGGTGTATGTTGATAGTCAAGTCTCTTTTTTTTTTTTGCATCCAACTGTCCAGTTCTCCCAACGTCATTTGTTGAAGAGGCTATGTTTGCTCCATTTTATGCTGCTGCCTCTTTGTCAAATATTAATTGACTGTAGAGACTTGGATTTAGTTCTGGGCTCTCTATTCTGTTTCCTTGGTCCACGTGTCTGTTCTTATTAAAGAACAAAGCTGTTTTGACGGTGGCCTTGTAATCCATTTTCACATCAGGTATTGTGATTCCTCCTACTTTGCTCTTTTTTCTCAAAACTGCTGCAGCTATTCGGGGTCATTTATTGTTCCATATAAATTTTTAAGGTGTTTGTACTCTCTCTGTGAAGTATGCCATTGGTACTTTAATAGGGATTGCATAGAATCTATAAATTGCTTTGGTTAGTATGAACATTTTCATGATGTTAATTCTTCCAATCCATAAACATGGTATATATTTACATTTGTTTGTGTCTTTCTTAATTTTTTCTTCAGTATTGTATAGTTTTGTGAGGCCATTTTTTTTTTTTACCTCATTGGCTAGGTTTATTCCTAGGTTTTTATATTCTTGTTGCTATACAAGGTATATTCTTTTTGCTATAACAAATGGAGTTTTTTTTTCCCCTGATTTCTGTTTCTGATACCTCATTGTTGGGGTACAAAAATGCATTTGATTTCTGGATATTAACTTTGTAACACACTGTTTTGCCAAATTTATTTATTAGGTTGAACAATTTTTTTTTGTTGTTGAAGTATATAGGGTTTTCTATGGACACTATCATGTCATCTGCAAAAAATAACAGTTTTGTTTCCTCTTTTCCAATTTGAATACCGTTTATTTCTTTTTCTTGTCTGATTGTTGTGGCTAGGACTTTCAATACTATGTTGAATAGGAGTGCTGAAAGTGTACAACCTTGTGTTCTTCCCGATCTTAGGGAGAACTTTTTTAGTTTTTGGCCATTGAATATGATGTTGATGGTAGGTCTCTCATATATGGCCTTTATTGTGTTGAGAAATCCTCCCTCTATTCCCACTTTGCCAAGTGTTTTCATCATAAATGGGTGTTGTACCTTATCAAATGCTTTTTCTACATCTATTGATATGATCTCATGATTTTTATTTGCTTTTGTTTATGTGATGTATTACGTTTATTGATTTGTGAATGTTGTATCATCCTTGCTTCCCTAGAATGAAGCTGACCTGGTGATGGTGTGTGATCTTTTTACTGCATTGCTGGATGCAGTTTCCAATATTTCACTGAGGATTTTAGCATCCATGTTCATCAGCAATATTGGCTTGAAGTTTTCTTTCTTTGTTGAATCTTTAACTGGTTTTGGGATTAGGATGATGTTGTCCTCATTAAAAAAAAAAAGATTGGGAACCTTCCATATTCTAAGAGTTTTTGGAAAAGTCTGTGAAGGATAGTGGTTAGATCTTCCTTATATTCTTTGTAGAATTCTCCTTTGAAACCATCTGGTCCAGGAATTTTGTGTGTTCAGAGTTTTTGATTTCTGCTTCTTCATTGAGTTTTAGAACATTATGTTTTTCTACAAATTTGTCCACTTCACCTAGGCTTTAAAATTGTTTTGGCATGTATTTCTTTATAATAATTTATTACAATCCTTTGCATTTCTGTGTTATCAGTTGTAATCTCTCAACTTTCATTTTTGATTGTGTTTATTTGGGTTCTCTTTCTTTTTTTCTTGATGAGCCTACTTAAAGGCTCGTCAATTTTATTTATCTTTTGAAAGAACCAGCTCTTGGATTCATTGATCATTGGAATTGTGCTTTTAGTTTCTAAGTCATTTAATTCTTCTCTGATCTTGGTTTTTTCCTTCCTTCCATTTACTCTGGGCTGTCTGTTGTTGTTCCTTGAGTTCTTGTAGGCATAGGGTTAGGTCGTTTATTTGAAATGTTTCTTTTCTTTTTTCTTTTTTTTAGGTAGGACTGTATAGCTATGAATTTCCCTCTCAGGAATGGCTTTGCTGTGTCCCATAAGTTTTGGGTTGTTGTGAATTCATTTTGATTGTTTCCAGGAAACTTTTGATGTCCTTTTTGATCTCCTTCTTGACTCACTCATTTTTTTTATTACCATGGTATTCAGTTTCCATGAGTTTAAGTGTTTTGAATTTTTTTCTTTTAGATTGGTTTCTAGTTTCATTTTTTTTGTGGTCAGAAAAAAAATGCTGTTTATTATTTAAATTTTCTTGACTATTTTGAGACTTGTTTTGTTATTTATCCTGTGGTCTATATTTGAAAATATTCCATGTGTACTTGAGAAGAATGTGTAATTTGCTTCTTTGGGATGAAAGGCTCTGTCTGTATCAACTAAGTCAATTTCATCAGTGGCATTGTATCTTTGTTGATATGCCACACTATCTTTGTTGATATGTTGTTTGAAAGATCTGTCCATTTTTGACAGTGGCATATTAAAATCTTCTACGATAATTGTGTTGTTGTTAATATATTTTTGAAGTCCTCCAAGATTTTCTTTATGTATTTTATGGGTTGCTTTTATGTTGGGTGCATATATATTTACAATGTTTATGCCTTCTTGATGGATTCCTCCCTTGAGTAAGTATTATGAAGTGACCTTCTGGGTCTCTTTTTATGGCTTTTTTTTTTGAAGTCTATTTTGTTTGATTTGATTATTGCTGCCCTGGCTTTGTTGTTGTTGTTGTTCATTTGTTTGGAATATTTGTTTGCAGCCTTTCATTTTCAGTCTGTATAGGTCTTTTGTTCTGAGGTGGGTCTCTTTTAGGCAGCATATGTGTGGGTCATGCTTTATTATCCATTCAGCTATTCTACATCTTTTGATTCGAGCATTTATTCTATTTACACTTAAGGCTATTATTGATAGGTACTTATGCATTGCCATTTTTCATACCTCTGTTCATCTTTCTCTCACTCCCTTCCTTTCCTTAAAGCAGTCCATTTAGCATTTCTTGCAGAGTTGGTTTGGTGTAGGTTTATTCTTTTAGATTTCTTTTGGGGAACTCCTTATTTTGCCTTTCATTTTAATTGAGGGCCTTGTTGGGTAGAGTAATCTTTGTTGGAGACCTCTGGCTTTCATTACTTGGAGTATTTTTTGCCATTCTCTTCTGGCTTGAAGGGTTTCCATTGAGAAATTAGCTGCTAGTTTTATCAGAGCTACCTTGTCTGTTACTTCCTTTTTCTCATTTACTGACCTTAAGATCCTCCCTTTGTCTTAGAATTTTGCCAGTTTAATTATGATATGTCTTGAAGTGAGCCTTTTTGGATTCATCTTGATTTATACCCTCTGTGTTTCCTGAGTTTGTGTGACTTTTTCTCTGATCAAATTAGGTGTGTTTTCCAGCATTACTTTTTCAAACCTGTTTTCTATTCCTTGATCTTCTTCTCCATCTGCTGTCCCTATTACACAAATATTGTTATGTTTCATGTTTTCTTGCAGTTCCTTTACCACCCCCTCTTTCTTTTGGATTCTCTTTTCTTTCTCTTGTTCTCTCTTGCGCTGATCAGTGGCAGTGGTCAGGCACCAACTATATCTGGAGTTTTTTTTTTCCACCTTGTTCTTCATCTCACTGATTCAATTTTCTGCTCCATTCAGCCTGCTTATAATTTCTTCTAATGCATTTTTTTATTTCTGAGATTTTATTGTTCATTTCTCTCTGGTTTTTGTTTGTAGTTTCTATTTCTTCATGCTGATGTAGTTATCACCCAGTTCCTTGTAGTTGTCTTTGATTTTCTTGAGCGTCTTTATAATCATTAATTTGAATTCTTTATATGATAGTTTTGCTACCTACATTTCATTGAGCTCTTTTAGTGGGGAGTATTCCATTATTTTCAATTGCATGTTCTTTTTTTCTCCTCATTTCAGTTGACACTTTTTGTTTGTTTCTGTCCTTCCTGATGTTTTGCTTTGTTAGCTCTCTTTGTAGGGTGAACTTCTATGGTAGAAATTCTATGATATTCAGTGATATGATCTCTGATCTCCTTTATTGTATGCTCTAGGCTTGCCATTTTTATCTGTTTGTCTGGGCTCTCTTGTTGTACTTGGGTTTGTATTTTTTGGTGGTTCATTTATTGGTGATTTTTCTCCTCCATCAAGTATACTGTTGTTCGCAGTTCCCACCTATTCTTGTATTTCCTCAATGGCAGGGAACAGGCAAAATGGATTAACCCAGCAGGAGAGTATTTCGTGGGATTTAAAGTACCAGAAAATAGAGAAGAGATAGGAGATTCTTTGGCTAAATATAGCATTAACTTTGATATTCCACCCTATTAGTCACTTTTTTTATAAAAGATGAGATGTAAGACTCTTGTTATAGAGGAGGAGGATTGTGAGCTGAATCCAGAAAACAGAGTGCTTGTGCAAGGTTAGATGATGAGATATAGTGAGATTAAAGTATGGAAAGTAGATGTAGTGTCAGAGAGAATATAGTTAACCACAACAATACTAATGCTCAGGGTTAAAGTGAAGTGGGCTAAGATCATGGAAGGCTGCTGTGTTGTCTGTACAACTGTATGGAACAATTATTTACAATAGAACAATAATAATATGATAAGAAATAAATTATTTTAATAAATACAATAGAAATTACCCAATCAAGAGTTGGATGTTATTGGAACACAGATGAAATGAAAGAAGAAAAATTAAAATACAGATTGAGCTGGAAGATGGCGGCGGAGTAGGACAAAGGATTTCGCTTCCCTTCTCGCGCCGGAGAAAAACCAGGCTGCTCTGCAGAGGAGCACGGTGAACACCCAACAGGGACCCAGCATATGGGACAGCAGGACCCCAGAGAGTATAGCGGACACTGAATGACCAGAGGTTGAGGAGAGGAGACAGACCTCAGATCAGCAAGGTACGAGGGAACAGCACAGAGGCTGCGGGCCCTTCGCCGGAGGCGCCAGGGCCCGGGCAGGGCCGCCCTGATCTCTGAAAGCCGAGGGAGGGCAACAAGGACAACCCTATGAGAGAACTAGTCACCGGCATCCTCTCTAACCAGCAGGGTGCAGATTGGAAAACACCAGGAGAGATCGGTTTGCCTGTAGTGGCAGAGAGAGGAGTGGGCATTGGGAAGGAAACCGGAGAACTCTGATAACCTGTGGAGTCAGGCTGTGTTTGCCAGTTTGGGGAACTGAGGGGCCCCAGCATTCCCAGTAGCCTGAGCCGGCGCCCCCACAGTCTTGGAGGAGATTTGGGATATGGTCAGTGCCCCTGGAAGAGCACCAGTCACCAGCTCCCTCCCTCCCTAGCCGGGTGCAGGCTGAGAAGCACCGGAAGACAGGCTGTAGTTGCCGGCTTAGAGGTCTGGGTGGCACGCATTCCTGGAGGTGCGCATTCCCGATACTGGGGGACTCCAGCTGGGGACTCCAGCGGGCGCTCACACAGCATCGGGGCGCTGTGCGTGACTTACAGGGCCTCTGGGGAAGTGCCAATCGCCAGATCCATCCCTACCCAGCTGGGCGCAGACTGAGAAGCATCCAGAATTCAGTGTGGTCACCAGCTTGGAAGTCTGGGAATCCCCTGCATTCCCAGTGGCTTGCATTCCCGGTGGCGCGCATTCCCAATACCAGGGGACTCCAGCCGGGGACTCCAGCTGGGGACTCCACCGGGTGCTCACACAGCCTCGGGGTGCTGCATGAGACTGACAGGGCCCCTGGGGAAGTGCCAATTGCCAGATTCATCCCTACCCAGCTGGGCTCAGACTGAGAAGCACCGGGAGTCAGGCTGTAGTTGCCAGCTTGGAAGAATTGTGAGTTGCCCAGTGTGTGCAGCCACAGCACTGGGAAAGGTCCAAGCCCAAGCCTGCGAGACCAGGAAAGCCTGGCTGGGAGTGCAGGCCCTCACGCCAGGCCAGAGTTGGGAAGCCTGGAGAAAAACCTACTCGCAGCAGGGCACGGGAGAGCGGCGCCATTCTGGATCTTGGGAGGGCACTGGTGAGACCAGCTAAGTTCACCAAGAGGAGAGAAAGGCCACACTAATAGCCCCTCAAGCTGCTGCAGCTAGGGAGACCAGAAGAAAAGGTTTGACCAGCTGGAAGCCAAAAAGAGGAGTAGGTGGAAGTGGAGAACACCAAAATACCTGCAGGAGACTGCACCACTGAATCTCACAGGCATCTTACCACAGAAGTTCTCACCATAAACCCAGGAACCCAGAAGAGACCACTTTAAGAAGCTGAAGCCAACAAGAAGAGCAACACAAACCATGGGAAGACAAAGAAACAACCCCCAAATGAAAAAAAAGGAGGAAGTCTCAGAAAGAACGTTAGATGAAATAGAGGCAAGCCAACTATCAGATACTGAATTCAAAGCACTGGTTATCAGGAAATTCAAAGAGCTTACAACGAGCTACCAGAAACTACAGGGGAGCTACAGTGAGCTCTCTGCAAACTACACCAACATGAAAAAGGAAATGGAAACCCTTAGTAAAGGCCAAGAGGAAATGAAGAATACAATTTCTGAACTGAAGAACACAGTAGAAGGTATGAAGAATAGAATCGATATGGCGGAAGATCGCATAAGTGAGACAGAAGACAGGATAGAAAGAATCTCCCAGACAGACCAAATAATGGAAAAGAGAATCAGAAAAAATGAGGAGAATTTAAGAGAAATGCAAGACAACATGAAACGTAATAATATCCGAATAATAGGAATACCAGAAGGAGAGGAAGAAGAACAAGGGATAGAAAACCTCCTTGAAAGAGTAATTACGGAAAATTTTCCTAAGTTGAGGAGAGAGAAAGTCACACGGATTCAGGAATCGCAGAGAGTCCCAAACAGGTGGAACCCAAAGAGGCCTACTGCAAGACACATCATCATTAAAATGGCAAACCTCCAAGACAAAGAGAAAATCCTAAAGGCAGCAAGGGAGAAAAAGGAAATAACATACAAGGGGGTCCCAATAAGGTTGGCTACTGACTTCTCAACGGAAACATTCCAAGCAAGAAGAGAATGGCAGGAAATATTCCAAGTAATGAGAAACAGAGGCCTACAACCAAGGCTATTGTACCCAGCAAGGCTCTCAATCAAGATAGAAGGCCAAATAAAGAGCTTCCAAGACAAAAGAAGTCTAAAAGAATACGCCTCCACCAAACCAGCTCTACAAGAATTACTAAAAGGACTGCTTTAGGAAAGGAAGGAAAAGAGAGAGATAGAGAGGAACACAGGTACACAAATGGCAATGAATAAGTACCTTTCAATAATAACCTTAAATGTAAATGGATTAAATGCACCAATTAAAAGACATAGAATAGCTGAATGGATAAGAAAGCATGACCCACACATATGCTGCCTACAAGAGACCCACCTCAGGTCAAAGGACCACCACAGACTAAAAGTGAAAGGATGGAACCAAATTTTCCAAGCAAATGGACAAGAAAAAAAAGCCGGGGTAGCAATTCTCATATCAGACAAAATAGACTTCAAAAGAAGGGCCATAAAGAGAGACCCAGAAGGTCACTTCATAATACTCAAAGGGAGAATCCACCAAGAAGACATTAACATCGTAAATATATATGCACCCAACATAGGAGCACCCAAATATATAAAGAAAATTCTGGAGGACCTCAAGAAAGAAATTGACAGCAACACAATTATAGTAGGAGATTTTAACACCCCACTGTCTAAATTGGACAAATCTTCCAAACAAAATATCAACAAAGATATTGCAGCATTAAATGACACCCTAAACGAAATGGACCTAATTGATATATATAGAGCCCTCCATCCCAAAGAAGCTAAATACACTTTCTTTTCAAACGC
Organism: Sturnira hondurensis; assembly: GCF_014824575.4. Taxonomy (NCBI): domain Eukaryota; kingdom Metazoa; phylum Chordata; class Mammalia; order Chiroptera; family Phyllostomidae; genus Sturnira; species Sturnira hondurensis. Next base: position 391,893 of record NW_028086330.1, read on the forward strand.
ACATGGAACATTTTCAAAGATAGATCACATGATAGGACACAAAACGAGTCTCAATAAATTCAAGAAAATAGAAATCATACCAAGCATTTTCTCTGATCACAAGGGACTGAAATTGGAAACCGACCCCAATGAAAAAAACCCAAAACACCCAAAATCATGGAGACTGAATGGTAGGCTATTAAACAACGAATGGGTCAAGATTGAAATTAGGGAAGAAATCAGAAAGCTTCTGGAAACAAATGAAAATGAACTCACAACAACCCAAAACCTATGGGACACAGTGAAGGCAGTCCTGAGAGGGAAGTTCATAGCAATACAGGCCTACCTAAAGAAGATAGAAACATTTCAAACAAACAACCTAACCCGACGCCTCCAAGAACTCGAGGAACAACAACAAAGACAGCCCAGAGCAAGTAGAAGGAAGGAAATAACCAAGATCAGAGCAGAATTAAATGACATAGAAACTAAAAGCACAATTCTAAGGATCAATGAATCCAGGAGTTGGTTTTTTGAAAAGATAAACAAAATAGACAAACCTTTAAGTAGGCTCATCAAGAAAAGAAGAGAGAAGACCCAAATAAACACAATCAGAAATGAAAGAGGAGAGATTACAACTGATACTGCAGAAATAGAAAGGATTGTAAGAAATTACTATGTGGAACTGTATGCCAAGAAATTTGAAAACCTAGGTGAAATGGACAAATTTCTAGAAAAATATAATCTTCCAAAACTCAATGAAAAAGAAGCAGAAAACCTGAACAGGCCAATAACAGCAAATGAAATTGAAGCAGTAATCAAAAAACTCCCATCACACAAAAGCCCTGGACCAGATGGTTTCACAGGAGAATTCTACAAAGCTTTTAAGGAAGAGCTAACCCCTATTCTTCACAGACTATTCCAAAAAATCCAAAAGGAGGGAAAACTCCCCAACTCTTTTTATGAAGCCAGCATCACCCTAATTCCAAAGCCAGATAGAGACACAACAAAGAAAGAAAATTACAGGCCAATATCACTGATGAACATAGATGCTAAAATCCTCAATAAAATATTGGCAAATCGCATCCAACAATACATCAAAAAGATCATACACCACGACCAAGTGGGATTCATCCCAGGGATGCAAGGATGGTTCAATATACGCAAATCAATAAATGTAATACACCAAATAAACAAAAGCAAAGACAAAAACCACATGGTCATATCAATAGATGCGGAAAAAGCTTTTGATAAGGTACAACACCCATTTATGATAAAGGTACTCAGCAAGGTGGGAATAGAGGGAACATTCCTCAATATAATAAAGGCCATATATGAAAGACCTACAGCCAACATCATACTCAATGGGCAAAAACTAAAAGCTTTTCCACTAAGATCAGGTACAAGACAAGGTTGCCCACTTTCACCACTTCTATTCAATATAGTATTAGAAGTTCTAGCTGCAGCGATCAGACAAGAAAAGGAAATAAAAGGCATCCAAATCGGAAAGGAGGAAACAAAACTGGCATTGTTTGCAGATGACATGATAGTGTACATGGAAAACCCTATAGCCTCTACCAAAAAACTGCTGGAACTAATAAATGAATTTGGCATAACAGCGGGATACAAAGTTAATATCCAGAAATCAAAGGCATTTTTGTATACCAACAATGAAGCAGCAGAAGCAGAAATCAGGAAAAAAATCCCATTCGATATAGCAAAAAGAAAAATAAAATATCTGGGAATAAACCTAACCAAGGAGGTAAAAGACCTGTATGCAGAAAACTACACAACACTGAAGAAAGAAATCAAGGAAGACACAAATAAATGGAAACATATACCGTGTTCATGGATTGGAAGAATTAACATCATCAAAATGTCCATACTACCCAAAGCAATTTACAGATTCAATGCAATACCTATTAAAGTACCAATGGCGTATTTCACAGACATAGAACAAACACTTCAAAAATTTATATGGAACCAGAAAAGACCCCGAATAGCTGCTGCAATTTTGAGAAAGAAGAACAAAGTAGGAGGGATCACAATACCTGATATCAAACTGTATTACAAGGCCACTGTAATCAAAACAGCCTGGTACTGGCACAAAAACAGGCACATAGACCAATGGAATAGAACAGAGAGCCCAGAAATAAACCCAACTCTCTACAGTCAATTAATATTCGACAAAGGGGGCAATAACATAAAATGGAGTAAAGACAGCCTTTTCAACAAATGGTGTTGGGAGAACTGGACAGCTACATGCAAAAAAATGAAACTTGAGCACCAACTTACACCATACACCAAAATAAATTCAAGGTGGATAAAAGACTTAAATATAAGCCGTGAAACCATTAAAACCCTAGAGGAGAGCCTTGGCAAGAAAATCTCAGATATTCCACGCAGCAATATTTTTACTGATACGTCCCCTAGAGCAAGGAACATAAAGGAAAGAATAAACAAATGGGATCTCATCAAAATTAAAAGCTTCTGCATGGCTAAGGAAAACAGTATCAAGATACAAAGAGAAGCAACAGCTTGGGAAAACATATTTGCCAATGATACCTCAGATAAGGGTTTAATCTCCAAAATATACAAAGAACTCATTCGGCTCCACTCAAAGAAGACAAGCAACCCAATCAAAAAATGGGCAGAGGACTTGAACAGACATTTCTCCAAGGAGGACATACAGAGAATCCAGAGACACATGAAAAGATGCTCGATATCACTAGCTATCAGAGAGATGCAAATTAAAACCGCAATGAGATACCACTTAACACCAGTCAGATTGGCTATCATAAACAAAGAAACAAACAACAAGTGCTGGAGAGGTTGTGGGGAAAAGGGGACTCTAGTTCACTGTTGGTGGGATTGCAGACTGGTACAACCACTATGGAAAACAGTATGGAATTTTCTAAGAAAACTAAAAATGAACGTACCTTTTGACCCAGCAATTCCACTCTTGGGAGTATATCCTAAGAACCCTGAAACACCAATCCAAAAGAACCTATGCACCCCGATGTTCATAGCAGCACAATTTACGATAGCCAAGAGTTGGAAGCAGCCTAGATGCCCATCGGTAAATGACTGGATCAAAAAACTATGGTACATTTACACAATGGAATTCTATGCTGCAGAAAGGAAGAAGGAACTACTACCCTTTGCAACATCATGGATGGAACTGGAAAGCATTATGCTGAGCGAAATAAGCCAGGCGGTGAAAGACAAATATCATATGATCTCACCATTAACAGGAATCTAAACAAACCAAACAAGCAAGCAAAATACAACCAATGACACTCAAATATGGAACAGGCTGTCAGGGCCCAGAGGGGAGAGGGGAGAGAATCATAGGGGAAAAGGGAATGGACTCACATGAACAAGTATAAAGGACACAGGGACAATAACTTAGGGTGGGGGGTGGAAAGGGGAGGCAAGCAGAGAGCATGGGGCGGGGGGTGGGCAGGGTTGGGAAAATAAGACAGAAACCTGTATTTGAACAAGAATTAAATAAAAATTATATTAAAAAAAGAAAAAAATTAAAATACAATACAGAAAGAGAGAGAATAAGGAAAAACAGTCAAGAAATGCAATTAAACACGGAAATAAACTGAGGAAAACTAAACATATGGAAGAGAAATAAAAAATGCTAATAAAATAAAAGTTATAAAAAATACCAGTACACACAAAAATACAATAATACACATATACAATAAAGGCCAGCTCTGTGGGATAGCAAAGTGACATTTGTCTCAATTTATCATTTTGGGGGTTAGCCTTTTGCTCCCTCTTCTGTCTCTGGACCCTTTGTAACTCTTTGTGCTATCATCTCACTTGGAAGAGGAAAAAATAAAAATGGGGGGGGGCAGTGAGAAGGAAGAAATAGGTTCCAAAAAGAAGAAAAAAGATAATAAGCCTCCTCTGACTTTAAACCTGTTCAGCGACTTCTGCTGGTCTTCCTAGATCCTACAGGAAGAAGGGGATGGGCTTAGCTTTTTTCCCTTCTTTTGCTTCTGAGATGATGGAGACCAGGCTTGGTTGCACTAGTCACAGTTTCCCAGCTTCCAGCCCAGGTCCTCTGTGAGCTGCCAGGCTCAAATCAGTGCAGAACCCAAGACAAGAGGGACACAGTTCTCCCTACTACTGTCTTTGTGTGCAAAGTGCCAGAGCTCTGGGACACATGGTTCCCCTCCTCCAATCACTCTGGTTGTGCCTAGTGTAAGTCAGGTGGGGTGCAAAGCTCCCCTCCTCAACTCACTCTGAGTGTGTGCAGGGTGAGACAGGCAGGATCCAAGGTTCAGCTCAGCTACTGTCTTTGGACACGCTGTGCAAGACTAGCAGGGCACACAGTTCCCCTCTGACACTCACTCTGAGTGAGTGCAGCTGAAATCTCCCTCAGGTTGTGCCAGCTGCCACTGGAGAGTTCCTTGCAAAGCAGCTGCTGGCTGTCCTTAACAAGAGCACCACACAGCTCCACTTTTTCTACCAGTCCAGAGACTATCCAAATCAGGGTCTGACACAGTCCAACTCCTCCCTTCTCCAGGTGTCTCTGGCACCCAGATTCCTCTGGTGCCAGCATCCACAGTCCCAGCAAATGTGTACAGCTTCTGTGTTTCTCCCACATTGTCTATACTTCCCCCAGTGATTTTCAGCACACAGGTCCCTCCTAGTGGCAGGCTGCCCTCCCTGCTCTGGTGGGGAGGAAACTGGTGTTCTAACTCTCCTCCCAGTATCCTGCAGTAGGTACTGGGCTAGGGGCCACAGCAGCCTCGGTCCTGGCACAGATCCCAGGGACCTTACCATCCCAGCACACTCTCCTCACTGTATGTTTTTCAAAGTTCTCTGAAATTTTTTACCTCCAAACTTCATGTAAGATGGGATTCCATTAGTTGTTCACTCTGTTCTTCAGAAGATCACCTAGGTGTTCCAGCTGGGCACAAGGAGAACTAGGCTACACTCCCATCTTTCTGCTGCCATCTTCACAAGTGTCTTTTTCAGGATTTTTTTAATCTATTCTTTCATTTGAGCCATTCTTCTCTGTCCCCTCATTTTGGCAGCCTCCCTGTGTTTGTTTCTATGTATTAGGCAAAGCTTCTTTGATTCTGTGTTTTGGTAGTGTTGCTAAGTAGTAGTAATGTAGTAATGTAGTAAGTGTCCTATGGAGTCCAGTGGCACATCCTTCCTTATCACTCAAGCTGGGTACTGAAGGTACACTGTTTGTGTGAGTTAAGTACACCCTCCTCTTGCAGTTGAGACTTGATTGCTGTAGATCAATGGAAGGGATATACACAGGCCAGTCAGGCGCAAGTGGTTGTGACCACTTATCACCAACCTCCACCTTCCATGGAAGATCAGCTGTTCAGGGAAGACTGGTAGTGCTCTTGGGGAAGAGTGGTAGTGGTAGTGCTGATGTAGTCTGTAGCTGTCCACTTGTTGTTCAGGCTTTGGGTTTTCCCAGATATTGCAACCCAAGGTAAATCCCCACCTGTGTTTTTCACAGGGCTATGTTGTCTGAGCTATAAATCAATCTGAGAGGGCTGCTACTTATGTTCAGCTTAGAGATTCCCATGAAAAGCCAAGCTGTGAATCTGGGATGGCTACTGCTAGTGAGGCCTGGGGCTCACTGAGTATGGCTGTTGCTTGTTTGAGAGGATTTAAGAAGTTGTGTAGCATGAACCAAAACTAGCCATTCACATGGAAAAGCAACATAGATGGAATAGTAAGTTGGGTGAGGCAAAGTATCTCGTGATCTTCAAAGAGGGTCAAACAGTATTAGCCAGACTGATGGAGTCCCAGATATGTTACCGCAATGCTGGCTCTGTGGAGGGAGGATTTAGTAAAAGAACAATGGCCTCTGCTCACCTTGATACCAGACATGTCAGTCTCTTTCTCTATGCCATTTGTGCCTTTCAAGATGCTACCCCAGTGTTGGAGCTTAAATGGAGTGGGTGGGTCTATGTGTGGATCCTTTCATAGGAACTGCTTGGGTCTTCAGAAGCTTATTCCACTGACTCACGCCCTGCTGGTTTTGCAGCCAAAAGTTGTGGGATTTATCCCCATGGCACTGGAACTCTGGGCTGGTGTGCCTGATGTGGGGCTAAGACTCCTCACTCCTGAGACATCCCTCTGTAACTTTTATCCACCATACATAGGTGAAGGAGTAACCTGCATCTGTGCTCCTCCTACCAGTCTGGATGAATGTGTGTTTTTTTTTTCAATTCCATAGTTGTCTGACTTCTCCTCAACTTGATTTCTAATGGTTCCAAATGATGGTTGGTGTATAACTTAGTTGCAATTTTGGTGTGGTTGTGCTAAGACACGAGCCGTGTCTGCCTGTGCTGCCATCTTGTCCAGAAGGCTGGGCTTTTATTATTGATGACTCATTCATTGTAGGACTCTTCCTTCCGGCTGGCTAAATGAGAGTCACCACCCATACCATGCCTTGCATGCTATTGTACAGGTGCTGGGGGAACAAAGAAACACTACCCAGAAAACAGAACCTATGCAAGCAAAAATCCCCTCTCCCACATCAGCAATATAAACAGCAACTGAGCAAAGGTTAGATAAAGGTGGAAAGAGATAGAAAAAAAGAATGAGATGAATGATATGACTAAAAGAAAGAAAAAATGATTTCGAGGGGGATAGGGAGGGAAATAATGAGTGAAGAATAGACAAAGGTAAAGAAAAGGGAAACATAGATTTCGGAATGTAAGTAAAAACGGTAAAAGCTGTGGCAAAATGGAATAAGAAAAGGGAAGTGTATGATACAAGGTTTGAAATAAAGTAAAAATATATAGTGAACCAATAGAAACAAAATTGAAGAAAAACACAAAATCAATAACAATAACAGATGAGCAAAGACTAGTAAAGGTGGAAAGATAATATGAATATTGTAAAAGAAAAGAGAATATGAGATGTCTACAGTAAAGAAAAATTATTTTGAGAGGATAGAAGGAGAAATAATAAGAGTAAGACATAAAATCCAGGCTAAGAGAAAGAAAAAATGAAATTCCAAACTCAAATAAGAAAGGGCAGGAGGGAGCCAAAACATAGTAAGATGGGTAGAGTAGAAGTGAAACTGCTTCATTTTTAATGAATGTTTGGTTTCTTTCATGTATAATATATCCATATTAAATTGTTCTGGTTCCTTTACACTTCTGTTCATGTCCAGAGGGAAGACACACTGTCATATCTTTGTAATCCCAGAGTCAACACTTAGTAGGCACTCTCTTTTTGAGTGCATGGAGATATCATCATATCTGCAATTAATCACTTTTCTGTCCCGATCCAGGCTCATTTTAAATTGGAAAATGCTGCAGTTCTCTGAATTTGGAAAACTATGGAAAATTCTGATGAGAATATGTTGTTTCTCTAATTTTAACAATAGGAATGTCTAAAAAATTATATTGTTTGATGAATTGTTCCAAGTTGGCATAGGGTTCCTAGTTTTCAAATTTTATTTAAAATGTAATTCCTGAAAATTCTTGGTATAGTATATGAAAAATCAGCCCCCATAGATTTTAGTATCATTTGACTAGAATATATTTAGTTACCTATTCTCTTGAAATCTATAATAGAAGTTATTTCAATCTAGGATAGATAGCCAACATGAAATAGTGATGAAAAGAGGCTGAGAACATTTTACTTAATTCTGTAAAAACCCATTTTTAATAGAAAGTTATATATAGGGCATAAGAGTCAATTTGTTCTTCCTCAAATGTAAAACAATAAGAGCAAAACAGAAGCAGAAGGTTTTCTGAAAGATCTTAAGCATTGCAAATCACTAACTTCTAATGAGCCATTTTCCTTATGAAAAAGAAATTGGAACTCCCCATTTATTGCCAGAGCTGGCACTTTATTGGCTGGGAAGCAAAAACCATCTCTCCAATATGTTGAGAAGTGAAATAATACTGTGTGCTAAGCTAAAAAATAAAAACTTTGTATTGAATTCCAATGCTTTACAAGGTCAAATGCAGTTACTAGCCTGCATCTGTTAATCTACTATGGTAAAAGAACAGTGCACAGTGGAAAATCCTTATTTCTATCTTCCTGGTTTCTCAGCATAATTGACTCATTTAACTCATAAAATGAAACCAAAAATAACCATATACAGAACCATGCATGCTTTATAAAATTTGTATAATGATATTTATCAAAATTATACATATTAAGAGAAGTTTAAAATATAATTTAATGTTAAATTTAATTATTTCTTGTATATTTTTTCAAAAGATTTTAAAAGGAAGATGATCTATAATGCACATTGTAACAGTTAATTTTCAAATTATAAATATCTTTAATGTTGAATGTTAAAGTTTTAAATAGTAAATTAAATTATTTAAATATGAAAATAGAGGCATACCAACCTAGGAAATGTTAGTGGTGTGTCATATCCAATGATCAAGAAGCTTTCTTCATGTGAAGAGATTTGTAATATTTAAGAAAAAATCCTAAAAGCTTCCTTCTTCTATTTGTCTTCCACATCCAACAGAATACAAAGATCAAAGTTATTTGATTCAGTTGAATTTCCTTTTGCTTCATTATCACCAAAGCAAGGCAGCATTAGCTTGACTCAGCCTTGAGCCACTATGTCAGCACAGCCTTCTGACTGAGGTGTCTCCTTCCAAAGGCACACCAACCTGTGTCCCATAATTGGTGTGTTCTGTCTGTCACTGACTGGGGTGAGACAACGCAAGGAATATCTTTAATGCCTCCCTTTTGAAGCCAATAGTCACATCAATTGTACCTGCTCTTCATTTGGTTTCCTTAAAACCTGCTCTGATTCAATTTCTTTCTTTAAAGTCAAAGAAGCTCCTAATACTCAAAGAGTATCCTGGTCCTGGGCATGCTTCTTCAAGTCAAATACCCACACCTGCACTCTGCCATAAATTTAGGAAAATGAGGACTACTTATGATTCTTGCACCTTTTTCATTTAACATGTACACAATGTATTATTTACCTGGAGATGAGTGGTTGAGGGGCAGTGAAATTGCCATCACCTACTTTAGTTAGTGATTATTGTTACATCTCTAGCCAACATTTTCACATTATAGTGACTCTTCATGACTCCTCTCCATGTCATCTCTGAGGAATTTCAAAATTTTATTTAATGATGAAAAAGGAAAATATTAAATTCCAAGCAGTAGTCCAGTTCAAAATTTTAAAATAAGAAATATGACAGTCTGGAAGATGGCTGAGAGGTAAGGGGGAGTTGAACCCACTTGCATGTGAACCTTACTAGGATAACTAGTTAATCTTCTGAGAACAGAGTGAACAGCCAATGGAATGTCAGTGTATATAAAGTTTGGAAGCCAAAATTGTTGAGAACATTGAAAAACAGACAGTAAGAAGGTTGCATTGGGGCAGTAAAGTTCCTGGGACCTGCACGGGGACAAAGGTTGCTGTCGTCCCTGGCCTAGCATCTAAGGCCAGGGTCAGTAGCTACCGCAGGTGATTTGTAGGAGAGCCAGACCAGGAATTGTAAGTCCCCAACTACTTCACCTAACAGGGCAGGGAAAGCAGCCCCACATAAGGAGAGACCTGGATGCCTGAAGTCACTGAGGGGAATAAAGATTCAGTGGTAGACATACAGAGGCAGTGTTCCCCTGCTGACACTGTGGTCGCTGCCTAGGACAGTACCAGAGAAATTGGGGAGCCAGATGACACATGGAGAAGGGATAAGAGTTGAGCCATGCCAAACCCTGGCTTGGATAGTCTCCGGACTGGTCAAAGAGTTGGGCTGCTGAAAAGGCAGGCATTTGTTAACAATAATTTAAAAAGTCTCACAAAAACAAGAGAAATTTACTTAAAAAAAGTCAGTCACTGTTTAAAGAAATCTCACATAGGATGTTTTTTTAAGAATGGGGTGGCAAACAAGCGAGATTTACTATTTAAAAAAAAAGCCTCTCAGACCCTATTTAAGGAGCTTGCCTGCAGCAGAGGGACCAGGAAAAGGGAGAAGATGGGGCATGATTTGCTCCACATCAGGGTTCCTCAGTGACTGATCAAAGTGGAGCAGCAGGAGCTCAGAACTGTAGAAGTCCTGAGACACTTAATTTCACAAAAAGAGACTTAATTTAGTAGGGAGACTAAACTTCCCTGAAGGGAATGTGAGAGTGCACAGAACCAAGGCCAGCAAGGTAGGAGGAGGTGGGGTGCTAGTTTCTCCTAATCAGGGCACCTTACAGGGAGAACATAGTGGTAGATTAAAGGTGCCAGCCTGGCACAGATGGACAGTGGGGACCTGGCAGCACTCTGAAGGCCTGGGCTAGAAGCCGGGCACTGGTGACTATTGCAGTTCATACCTAAGCCCCCATCTTTGCAAAATCACAGGAAAGAGAAAAAGCAAAGCCCAGTCCCACTCTACCTCCAGGATCCAGTAAGACCAGTAGAACTCCCTTAGTGAGTTTAAAGGCAGCAGGACACTTTTTTCTTTCTTTCTTTTTTCATTTTCTTAGAGTGAGACAGTAAGAACTAGAGCTGTGAAAGGAGCAAAAACATAATCAGAAAGAATTCGCAAGGCTAACACAAACTGAGAAATTGAGACAAATTTCACTTTGCTATCCTGTAGAGCTTGTATTTTATTGTTTATTATTATTATTGTTGTTGTTGTTTTTATCTGTTTTATTATTTTGTTTCCATTTCTGTTTAGTTTTCTTCATTTCGTTTGTTTAATTGCATTGTTTGACTAGTTTCCCTTCTTCTCTCTTTAATATTCCATTTTAAGTTTTCTTCTTTCACTTCACTTGTATTGCAAAAACACACTACTCTTTGTCTTTTACTTTCTACTGTTTTTAACCAGGTCATATAGTTCTTGTCATATATTGTGGTTCCAGTATTATTGTAAATTAGTATTGTTCCTTATTATTGTAAATACTACATAACAACCCTCCCTGATCTCGGTCCATTTCACTATCTTTCTGCTTTTTATTACTATTGTGGTTAACATTCTGTCACACACTATGCCTAGTTTCTAACATTTACTTTCACTATATCTCACTATCTAACCTCTCACAAGTGCTTAGTTTTCTGTATTCAGTGCACATTCTTTCTCCCTTCTAATAAGAGTCTTATCTCTTTTCACCTTGGTAATAAGTGGGTAGTTTTGTGAAATAATAGTTTTTTGCTGTACTTCTTCAAATAATATCCTATCTGTTTTCTACTCATTGGTACTTTAAAGAACCAACAAATAGTTGGTTCTTTTTTCCACAGAATACACTTCCACTATCTTAATCCATTCTACATTGCCCTACCACTGATCACTAGAAAATAAGGTGAAAGTTATGAATAAACAATAAAGCTGCTGGAGGAGATAACCCACCAACAAGAAACTACAAATGGGTAAAACCCAAATACAACAAAATACCCACAAAAACATAGGAAAGGGCAACCCTAGAACATCCAGACAAGAACAATGAAGAGACCACAACACTGAATCCCACAGAACGCCAACCATAGATGTTCACCCTACTAAGACAACTAGCAAAGCAGAGCATCATGAAGTGCAGAAACAAACAAAAAGAGTCACCTAAAATGAAGAAACAAAAAAATAATCTTCAATCAAAAGTAATGGAAGACTCTCCACTAACAGGCCTAAATGAAAAAGAGGAAAGCAAACTATCACATATAGAAATTTAAAGGATGATTATAAGGATTCTCAAGGAACTGACAGACAACTACCATGAACTGAGTGAGAACTACAACTGTGTGAAAAAGGAAATAGAAACTATACAGAAGAATGAGGAAGAAATGAGGATTAAAATTCCTGAAATAAAAATAAAACAAGAAGGAATTACAAGGAGGCTGGAGAAAACAGAAGACCTAATTAGTGAGCAGGAACACAGGTAGAAAGAAATGCCCAAGTAGAGCAGCTGCATTAAAAAAAAAAAACAACTAAAAAGTATGAAGATAGCTTAAGGAAAATCCAAGACAACATGAAATGTAACAACATTTGAATTAGAGGAATACCAGAAGGAGAAGAAAAGGACCAAGGGATAGAAAAACTATTTGAAAAAATCATGACAGAAAAATGTCCAAATCCAGAGAGGGTAAAAGCCTTCAAATTTGGAAAGCACAGAGGATACCAATCAGGAAGAACCAAACGAGGCCAACTCAAAGACACATCATAATTAAAATACCAAGTAATGAGGAAGAAAGAATATTAAAAGAAGCAAGGAAGAAACCAGAAGTAACATATAAGGGAGATCCAATAAGGTTAACAGCTGATTTCTCAACATGTGAACCAGGAGAAAATGGTAATCCAAAACAACATTCCAAGAAATTGAAAGCAAAAGCCTGCAACCAACACAACTCTACCTACTGAGGGTCTCAATTAAAATGGAAGGTAAAGTAAAGTTTCCCAGACAAAAGGTGGCTAAAAGAATATGCCTCCACCAAACCAGCATTGCAAGATGTGATAAAGGCACTACTTAGGAAGAGGAAAGAAAAGAGTGAGAGAGAGAGAGAGGAACACAGGTACAAAAAGAGAAATGAATAAATATTTACCAATAATATTCTTAAATGTTAGTGGATTAAATGCTGGAATAAAAAACTTAGGGTACCTGAATGGATAAGAAAACATGACCTGCACATAGACTGCTAACAAGAGACCCAACACAGGAAAAAAAGACATACACAGACTGAAAGTGACTGGTTGGAAAAAAAAATATGCCAAGCAAATGGACAGGAAAAAAGCTACAGTAGCAATAATTACATCAGAAAAAACAGACTTCAAAACAAAAGCCATAAAAAGAGAAACTGAAGGGCACTTCATAATACTTAAGGAAAGAGTCCATCAAGAAGGCATAAATATTATAAACATATATGCACCCAACATAGGAGCACCCAAATATATACGGAAAATCTTGGAGGCCTACAGGAAAGATGTAGACAGCAACAAACTAATATAGGAGGAGTTTAACACACCACTGTCAAAAATGGATACATCTTTCAAACAAAATATCAATGAGGATACTGAGGCATTGAACAATGCTCTACCTTAAATGGACCTAACATATATGTGTAGAAGCTTTCTTCCCAGAAAAGGAAAACACAAAACACACATTCTCTTCAAATACATAAGGAATATTTTCAAAGACAGACCGCATAATAGAACACAAAACCAGCCTCCACAAAGTCAAAACAATTGAAATCATATCAAGTATGTTCTTAGAGCACAAAGGACAGAAACTAGAAACCAATTTCAAGGGAAAAACTAAAAAATACTCAAATTGTAGAGATTGAATAGCATTCTATTAAACAATGAATTGGTCAATAATGAGATTAAGGACAAAATCAAAAAGTTTTTGGGAACAAACGAAAATAAAAACAAAACAATCCAAAACTTATGGGATATAGCAAAGGTAGTTCTGAGAGGGAAGTTCATAGTAATAAAGGCCTACCTAAAAAAGATAGAAACATTTCAAACAAACACTCTAATCCAATATCTACAACAGCTGGAGAAACAAAAACAACAACAAAAGCCCACAGTTAGCAGAAGAAAAGAAATAACCAAGACCAGATCAGAATTAAATGACATAAAGACTAAAACAACAATCCAAAAAATCAATAAATTCAGGAGATGGTACTTTGAAAACATAAACAAAATTGAGAATTCTTTAAGAAGACTCATAAAAAAAAAAGACAGAAGACCCAAACAAACACAATCAGAAATGACAGAAGTGCCCTGGCTGGTGTGGCTCAGTGGATTGATTGCAGGCCTGAGAACCACACGATCACAGTTCGATTCTCAGTCGGGGCACATGCCTGGGTTGCAGGCCAGTTCCCAGCAGGGGACACACAAGAAGCAACCATACATTGATGTTTCTCTCCTTCCCTTCCCTTCTAAAGGTAAATACATAAAATCTTTAAAAAAAAAAGAAATAACAGAGGAGAAATTACAACTGGTACCACAGAGACACAAAGGATTGTAAAAAAATAACACAAACAAGTATATGCCAAGAAATTGGAAAACCAGGGTGCAGTGGACAAATTTCTAGAAAAACAGAATCTCCCATAACTGAGCAAAGAAGAAACAGAAAGCCTCAAGAGACCAATAACAGCTGATGAAATTGAAGCAGTAATCCAAATACTCTGAGCACATTAAATCCTGGTACCAGATTCACAGGACAATTTTACAAAACTTTTAAGGAAGAGGTAACCCCTATCCTTCTCAGATCCTTCAAAAAAAAAATCTGAGAGGTCAGAAGACTCCATTTTTTTATATAGCCAGCTTCACCCTAATCCCAAAGCCAGATAAAGACACAATAAAGAAAGAAAACTAAACACCAATATCTCTGATAAACATAGATGCCAAAAATCCACAAAATATTGACAAAATTCATCTAGCAACACATTGAAATGACCATACACGATGATCAAGTGGGGTTCATCCCAGGGATGCCAGGATGGTACAATATTCTCCAATCAATAAATGTAATACACCCCATAAACAAAAGGAAAGACAAAAATCACATGATCATATCAATAAATGAAGAAGCATTTGATAAGTTATACCATCCATTAGGAAGAAAACAGCAAAGAGGGAGAAGAGGGAGCATTTCTTTACATGAGAAAGGCCGTATATGAGAAATTTACAGCCAACATCATATTCAATGGGAAAAAACTAAAAGCTTTCCAATAAGATCAGGAAAAATACAAGGATGCCCACTTTCAACACTTCTATTCAATACATTAGTGAGAGTCCTAGGCACAGATATCAGACAAGAAAAGAAATAAAAGGCATCCAAATTGGAAAAGAGGAAGTTAAGCTGTCACCGCTTGCAGGTGATATGATAGTGTGCATAGAAAACCCTAAAGACACCACCAAAAAGCTATTTGATCTAATTAACACATTGGGAAAAACAGTGGGATTCAAAGTCAATATTAAGAAGTCACAGGCATTTTTATTCACTAAAAATGAGTGATCAGAATCATAAATCAGGAAAAGAATACAAGTTTTTTATAGCATCAAGAAAAAATAAAGTGCTTAAGCATAAACCTTACCAAGAAGGTGAAAGACCTTCAATCAGAAAAGTACAAAACATGGGAGAAAAAAAGTAAAGGAGATAGAAATAAATGGAGGCATATACCACAGTAATGAATTGGAAGAATTAACATCATCAAAATGTCCATTATACTCAAAGCAATTTACAGATTCAACACAATCCCTATTAAAACACCAATAACAAATTTTATAGGTAGAGAACACTTCAAAAATGTATATAGAAATGTAAATGACCTTGAATAACTACAGCAATTTTGAAAAATAAGAACTTAGTATGAATTACAATACTGGATATAAAACTGTTTACAAAGCTACTGTAATCAAAGGAGTGTGGTACTGGCATAAGAATAGACACATAGACCAGTCGAACAGAAGAGAAATCTCAGAAATAAACCCAAGACTTTATGGTCAATTAATATTTGACAAGGAGGAAGAAGCATAAATCCTAGTAAAATATCCTTTTCCAAAAATGGTGTTTGGAGATCTGGAAAGCTACATTCAAAAAACTAAAGTCGATCACCAACTTACATTATGGACCAAAATAAATTTAAGGTGTATAAAAGACTTAAAAATAAGCCACAACACCTTAATTTCTAGAGGAAAACATAGGAAGGAAGTTCTCAGATATTCCAAGGAGCAATGTTTTCACCTATATGTCTCCTAGAGCAAGGTATATAAAGGAAAGAATAAACAAATGGGATATCATTAAAAATAAAAAGCTTCTGCATGGCTAAAAGAACAGTATTAAAATAAAAAGTGAACCAACTGTATAGGAAAATGTATTTGCCAATGATACCTCAGATAAAGGTTTACTCACCAAAATATACAAAGAACTTACACAACTCCACTCTAAGAAGACAAGCAACCCAATTAAAAAGTGGGCGAAAGACTTGAACAGACATTTCTCCAAGAAGGACATACAGAGAATCCATGAAAAGATGAAAAAGATGCTCAATATTGCTAGCTATCAGAGAGATGCAAATTGAAACCACAATGAGACAGCACTTCACATGGGTCTGAATGGCCATCATAAAGGAAGCAATAAATAAGTGCTGGAGAGGTTGTGGAGAAAAGGGAACCCTAGTGCACTGTTGATGGGGTTGCAGACTGGTACAACCACTATGGAAAACACTATGGAATTTCTTCAGAAAACTAAAAATGGATTTTCCTTTTGACCAAGCATTTCTGTTGGTAGGATTATGCCCTAAGAATCCTGAAACACCAATCCAGAAGAACCTATGTACCCCAATGTTCATAGCAGCACAATTTACAATAGCAAAGTGCTCGAAGCAATCTAGGTGCTCATCATCAGCAAATGAATGGGTCAAAAAACTATGGTACATTTATACAATGAAATTCTATGCAGCAGAAAGAAAGAAGGAGTTCCTACCCTTTACAAAAGCATAGGTGGAACTGGAAAGTATTATGCTAAGTAAAATAAGCCAGGCGGTGAAAGACAAATACCACATGATCTCACTTTTAACAGGACCTAAGTAACAAAATGAAAAAGCAAGAAAATATAACTAAAGACACTGAAGTTACAAAAATGCTGACAGTGACCAGAGGAGAGAGGGGAGGTATTTCAAGGGAAAAGTGGAAGTTTTTACAGGAACAAATATAAAAGATACACGGAGAGCCCTGGCTGGTGTAGCTCAGTGGATTGAGTGTGGGTCTGCGAACCAGACGATCGCGGTTCAATTCCCAGTCAGGGCACATGCCTGGGTTGCAGGCCAGTTCCCAACAGGGGACACACCAGAGGCAACCATACATTGATATTTCTCTCCCTCTCTCCTTCCCTTCCCCTCTAAAGAAAAATAAATAAAATCTTTTAAAAAAAGATACACGGAGAAAAACTAGTGGGAGGGGAAATGAGAGGGAGGGGGGAGGGCTGCCTGGATGAGCTGGGATGGGACTAAAAGAGAGAAAACTGTATTTGAGCATCAATTAAAATAAAAATAAGAATAATTTAATGGACCTCATCAAAACAAAGTGGTTCTGCATAGCTAAAGAAAACAACATTGAAATGAAAATGGAACCAATCACATGAAAAACATATTTGCCAATTATACCTTGGGCAAGGGTTTGATCTTCAAAATATATAAAGAACTCACATGGCTCCACTCTAGAATGACAAACAACCCAGTTAAAAAAATGGGCAAAGCGCTGAAAAAGACACTTCTCCAAGGAAGACATTCACAAGGCTCAGAGACATATTAAAAGATGCTCAGCAACTACAGCCATCAGAGGGATCCACATTAAAACCACAATGACACACCACCTCACACCAGTGAGAATGTCCAACATAAACAAATCAATAAAAAAGTGTTGGAGAGGTTGTGCAGAAAAGGGAACCCTAGTGCACTGTTGGTGGGAATGTAGACTAGTGCAGCCACTGTGGAAAACAATATGGAATTTCCTCATAAAACTAAAAGTGGAACTGCCTTTTAGCACCAGGAGTACCACTGTTGGGATTATACCCTAAAGACTTTGAAACACCAATTAAAAAGAATCTATGGACACCTCTGTTCATAGCAGCACAATTATAAATAGCCAACTGCTAGAGGCAACCCAACTTCCCATCAGTAAATGAGTGGGTCAAAAAACTGTGGTATAGTTACACAATGGAATACTACACAGAAGAAAGAAAGAAGGTCTCCTACTCATCATGACTGTGTGGACTGAACAATTTCTAAATTTGTTTTCATAGGCCTGTATCTCTATGAAATTCCCTCTCTGGGTTGCCTTTGCTGTGTCCTATAGATGTTTTACTCTTCTGTGTTCACTTTTGTTTATTTTTAGAAAGCTTTTTACTTTTTTCTTCATCTCATTAACTCATTCATTTTGTTAAATATTTTACTTATTTTTAGAGAGGGGAAAAGAGAGACAATGAGAGGGAGAGAAAGATCAACATGTAGTTGCCTCCCGTGTGCTCCCTACTTGGGTCCTGGCCTACAACCCAGGTATATGCCCTGACTGAGAATCAAATCAGCAATCCTTTACTTCACAGCCTTATGCTTAATCCATTGAGCCACAAAAGTCATGGCCTACTCATTGTTTAATTCAGTCTCCATGAGTTGGAATGTTTTTGAGTTTTTTTCTTGAGGTTGTTTTCCAGTTTTGATCCCTTATTGTCTGAGAAAATGTTAATATAATTTCAATTTTCTTGAATTTATTGAGGCTTGTTTTGTATCTTATCATGTGGTCTCTCTTTGAAAATGTTCCATGTACATTTGAAAAGAATGTGTATTTTGCTTTGGGAGGATGAAAAGTACTATATATATTAGGTAAGTTCATTTGCTCTAATTCATTATTTAGTTCCACAATATCCTTCTGGATATTTCTTTAGAAGATTTATTCATTTTTGACAGAAAGGTGTTAGAGTCTCTTAATATAAGTATGTTGCTCTCTATATCATATCATCCAAGATTTTTCTCATATCAATATTTTGCAATATTTATGTCTTTATGATGAATTCTTCCTTTGAGTATTATGAAGTGTCCTTATGTTTGTCCTTTTATGGCCTTTGTTGTAAGTCCTTTTTTCTCATGTAAGTATTGCCACCCCAGTTTTTATTTCCTGCCCATTTGATTGTAATATTTTTTTCTGACTCTTCCATTTCAGTCTGTTTAAGTCTTTTGTTGTAAGGTGGGTCTCTTGGAGACAGCATATGTATGGATCATATTTTCTTATCCATTAAGCTACCCTATGTTTTTTATTGGAGCATTTAAACCATTTACACTTAAGGTTATTATTGATATGTACTTATTACTATTTTATCACATTTGTACCTATGTTTATCTCTCACTCTCACTCTTTCTCTTCATCTTCTTAAAGCAGTCCTTTCAGGATCTCTTGCAGAGCTGGTTTGGTGGAGGTTTATTCTTGTAGCCTACTTTTTCTGGAAAACTCTTTATTCACCTTCCATTTCAATAGTTTTTTTTTCATTATTGGAATATTTCTTGTCATTCCCTTCTGCCTTGTACTGTTTCCATTGAGAAGTAAGCTGCTAGCATCATCACGGCTGCCTTGTATTTTCCATCCTGTTTCTCCCTTGCTGCCCTTAAGATTCTCTTTGTCATTGAAGTTTGCTGTTTTTATCAGGATGTTGTCTCAGTGTGAGCCTTTTTGGGTTCTTTTGATTCCTACCCTTTGTGCTTCCTGGATTTGCGTGACTTTCACTCTTATCAAATTACAGAAGTTTTCCATCATTACTTTTTCTTTTTTTCTTCATTTTTTATTTAATTATTTTTCAAGTACAGTTTTCTGTCCATCATTACTTTTTCAAATAGGTTTTCTATCCCTTACTCTTCTTCCCCTACTTCTGGTATACCTATTATACATATATTATACTGTTTCATGTTGACCTTTAACCCCTCTTCATTCTTCTTGAGTTTTTTTTTCTTTTCTTGCTTTTCCTCTTTTTCTTTTCTACCTTGTTCTCCAGCTTGCTGATTCAACCTTCTGCTTCATCTAAACTGCTTTCGATTCTTTCTACTGTGCTATTCAATTCAGAAATTGTATTCTTCATTTCCTATTGTCTCTTTTAGATAGTTTCTATGCCCTTTTTCATGATATAGTTTGCAATATGTTCTTTGTAGTGTTCCTGTAGTTTTTTGGTAATTCTTGCTGAGTTCATTGAGATTCCTTACAATCATTATTTTGAACGCAGTATCTGATAGTTGACTTGACTCTATTTCATTTAGCATTCTTTCTGAGGATTATTGTTTTCTTTTAATTGGGGGGGGGTATTTCTTTGTATTCTGATAGTGAGACTCTTCTTGTTTGCCTCTTCTTCTTAAATTGATCTGTTTTGACTCCCATTGTTTGTTGTGTGAACTTCTATGGTAGGAGACCTGTGAGATTCAGTGGTATAGTATCTTTGATCTCCTGATCATGATGCTTTTGGGATGTCCTTTATGCCATTCGTCTTGGCTCTTTGGATGCAGCTGGGTTTTGATTGTTTTTACATCTTTCTTTGCTTGGTCCTTCCCTAAAGCTGGTTGACTGAGGGTCACTTAGCTTATCACATCTTGTTGGCTGTTGTGCAGGTGTTGCCAGAACAAAGCCATAAACCCTAGTCAACAAACTCACAGCCACAAAATAACTCCCACTCACAATTCCACTTTCAAGAGAAAATGTACCAGTATTAATAAGGGTGTCAACAGATTAAGAATGTTACAAGAAAGGAGAGAGAATATGAGATGACCTACTGGAAGAAAAATGTCCTATCTTTTATGGTAGAAGTAGAAAACGAGTTGGAGCAGTGCAAAGAGAAAAAGTAAAATTTATACCTTGAATAAAAAAATGTTAAAAAGCTATGCAGAAATGAAAATATCACAAATCACGGAGAAGACCACTATGGATTTCATCTCAGGAACCTGTAGTATGTACTATTGGTTTTTTTTCTGGATCCACCTCTGTTGATGTCAAATATTGACCCTGTTTGACCTTAGGCACCCTGTTAGAGAATTTCAGGGATTTACTGTTTGTGGGTCACTCTTTCAGTTTTTAATCTAGTCATTCTTCAATCTACAGTCAGGCTTAAACACCATAGGATGGATAAAAATCCTTCCTGGGGGGAGGGGGCTGTTGTTTCTCATCGGGCTGCTGCTACTAGGAGAGTGGTCTGCCTAAGCATGATGGTTGCTGCCATGTGGGGGATGACCCAGCATTGGGATCCCTGTGGCTGCTCATTCACTTCAATTATCAAAGCCTTCATGTCCCCAGCCTTTCCTTCAATGTCTCTAGTTCAATTTTCACCCCTATACCAAAAATCTGCCTTCTGTGGCTGCTCTTTCATTCGTTAATCTAGTCAATCTGTACTCAGAACTCAGGCTTAAGCACCATAGAGTACTTAGTACCAGGATGCCAGAGTACCAGGTAGGAGTCCCTCCTAAGGTTGGGGTTATTTTTTCCCCTCAGGCTGCTATCACTCAGAGGGGTGTGGTCTGCCTGAGCACAATGACTGTTGCCATATGAGGGATGACAACTCAGGAATCCCAGCCTCTCAGTTCTGTCTGTAAAGACTGTCTTCAGTCTCTCCTAAGAAATTTCCAACACACTTTGCCCCCAAATTTGCCAGAGCCTAAGGTAAGTGGTTAAAAATGAAAATTTGTGTTGGCCCTTTATACATCTTTTTGCATCTCCAACCATCCATCTCTGGCAGAATGACACCCTATGGCTTTTCAAAGTTGGCTGTTATCTGTGTGTTTTTTGGTCTCTGGTGCTCTAGGCTAGGGATTCCAGATTAATGTTTAGACCCCACTCTTCCCAGTGGAATATATCTGGCAGTCTTATTGTCCTTCCAATGCCGCCACCTGTGAGTATCCAGCCAGCCTTCTTGAGTCTCCACCACACTCAATACCAGTGAGGTTGTGCCAAAGCTGATTCCTTGGTCTGACCATAATTATAAGGCTTCTCTCTTGCCATTGTTCAGTTATTTGGGGTGATTTCTCTGCTATTTAACTTTCATTACAAATTAGTATTGGGAGATTAGTGTGACTTACATTCACTCATCTGCTATCTTTCTGTATCTAATTTAGTTATAAATTCAATTCTCTTACATATTTGTAAAATTTAAATCACAATCAGGACCCTAACTAAGAAGAAATCTGAAAAACACAGTATTAGAATTTTCGGCTCTTGAGAGCAAAGAACATTAGAGCAGGGTTTCACTTATTCAGTACTATGCATATTTTGGGCAAGATAACACTTTGCTGTGGGGAGCTGTGCTGTGCATTGTAGGACAATTAGACTACACGTACTTCATGTCTGTATTTTCCACATTGCAACACTGAAATATGTCCCTAGAAGGCAAAATTATCTCATTTGAAAACAACTTAGAATGAATCAAAAGCAGGCTCGATGAATCAGAAGATCAGATCAGTGTGCAGCAGAATAAGGTTAAAACAAATACCCAGAAAGTGCAACAACAACAAAAAGAGGCTCAATGAGAATGAAGAGGGATTAAGGCAAATGCAAGAAAATATGAAATGTAATAGTATCCTTATAATAGGGATACCAGAAGAAGAAGGAAAAGAGCAAAGTATAGAAAACCTGTTTGAAAAAGGAACAATGGAAAACATCTTTAATTTGATCAAAAAAAAAAAGGTCACACAAATCCAGAAAACACAGAGAGACCCAAAAAAGAGGAACCCAAAGAGGCCCACTTCAAGGCATATCATAATTAAAATGGCAATTTCCAAGGCAAAGAAATAATCTTAAAGGCAACAAGAGAGAAACAGGAGGTAACATGCAAGGGAGACACGATAAGATTAACAGTTGACCTCTCATTGGAAACGCTTCAAACCAGAAGACAATGGCAATAGATATTCCAAGTAATGAGAACTAGAGGCCTTCAACTAAAGCTACTTTACCTAGCAAGGCTCCCAATCAAGATAGAAGGCCAAATAAGGAGTTTCCCGGACTAAAGAAGTTTAAAAGAATACACCAGTATAAAAACAGCTCTGCAAGAGATGCTAAAGAGACTGTTTTAAGGAAAGGAATGAAAGGAAGGAGAGAGAGAGAGAAACAGCATGAAAGTGGCAATGAATAAGTACCTATCAATAATAACCTTAAATGTAAATGGATTAAATGTTTCAAACAAAAGGCATGCAATAGCTATTCTATGGATGGAATAATAAATGGAATACGCTTATGGAATAAACCAAATGGATAAGAAAGCATGCCCCCCACACATGCTGTCTACAAGAGACTCATCTCAGGACAAAAGACCTACACAGAGTGAAAGTAAAGGGCAAGGAACCTTTTTTCCCAAGAAACAGACAGAAAAAAACAGGGTAGTAATACTCATATTAGACAAAATAGACTTCAAAAAAGGGTTGTAAAGAGATACCCAGAAAGTCAATTCTTAATACTATTGGAAAGAATCCATCAAAAAGATATAAACATTGTATATGTATATGCATTCAACATAGGAGAACCCAAATACATAAAAAAAATTTTTGGAGGAATTTAGGAAAGATATTGACAGCAACACAATTATAGCAGGGGACTTTAACACCCCACTATCGAAAATGCACAGATCTTCCAAACAAAATATCAACAAATATATCGCAATATTGAACTATGTGCTAGATGAAATGGACTTAACTGATACAAATAAGATCCCTTCATCGCATAAAAGCAAAGTACACATTCTTCTCAAATGCACATGGAACATTTTTCAAGATAGACCATATAATAGGACACAAAAAAAGGCTCAACAAATTCAAGAAAGTTGAAATCATAAACAGCATTTTCTTCAACCACAAGGGACTGAAACTAGAAACCAACCCGAGGGGGGGGAAAACAATCAAACTCATGAAGACTGAATACAATGCTATTAAACAATGGGAAGATTAAGAATGAGATCAAGGGACAAATAAAAAATTTTGGATATAAATGAAAATGAACTCACACCAACCCAAAATTTATGAGACACAGCAAAGGCATTACTCAAAGTGAAGTTCATAGAAATACAGGCCTAATTTAAAAAAGATAGAAACATTTCAAATAAACTTAACCCTATGCCTACAATAACTCAAGGAACAACACAAAGACAACCAAGAGAAAAAAGAAAATAAAATCAAAGCAGAATTAAATGATATAGAGACTAAAAGCACAGTTCTAAGGATCAATGAATCCAGAAGATGGTTCTTTGAAAACATAAACAAAATCAACAACTCTTTAAGCAGGATCATCAAGAAAAGAAGAGAGAGGACCCAAGTAAACACAATCAGAAATGAAAGACGAGAGATTACAACTGACACCACAGAAATACAAAGAACTGTAAAAAATTACTACAAAGAATTGCATGCCAACACATTTGAAAACTTAGACAAATTTCTAGAAAAATACAATTTTCCAAAACTCAGTGAAGATGAAGCAGAAAGTTGTAACAGAGAAACAATAGCAGAAAAAATTGGAGAAGTAATAAAAAAAAAAACCTCCCAACACACAAAAGCCCTGGACCTGATGGTTTCACAGGAGAATTCTACAAAGCATTTAAGGAAGAGCTAACCCCTATCATTCACATACTATTCCAAAAAATTCAAAATAATGGAAGACTCCCAAACTTTTTTCATGGAACCATCATCATCCTAATCCCAAAACCAGATGAAGATTCAACAAAGAAAGAAAACTTCAAGCCTATGTAGCTGATGATCATAGATGCTAAAATCCACAACAAAATATTGACAAGCCATATCAAACAATACATTAAAAATATCATACACCATGACCAAGTGGGATTCATTCCAGGGACCAAGGATCATATAATACTCACAAATCAATAAATGTAATACCTCATATAAACAAGAACAAAGAAAAAAAATCACATGATGATATCAATAGATATGGAAAAGCATTTCATAAGGTGCAGCACCCATTTATGAAAAACCACTCAGCAAAGTGAGAATAGAGGGAGCATTCTTTAATATAATAAAGGCCATATATGAGAGATCTACAGCCAACATCATAATCAATGGGTAAAAACTAAAAACTTTCCCACTAAGATCAGGAGGGAGACAAGATTGTCCACTTTCACTACTTCTATTTAACATAGTATTGGAAATTGTAGCCACAGCAATCAGACAAGAAAGGGAAATAAAAGGCATCCAAATCAGAAAGGAGGAAACAAAACTGTCATTGTTTGCAGATGAGATGAGACTGTACATAGACAATTCTATAGACACTGCCCCAGAACTGCTCTACCTAATAAATAAATTTGTCCAAAGAGCAGGATACATACTCAATATCCTAAAATCAAAGGCATTTGTGTGTACCAACAATGAAACATCAGAAGCAGAAATAAGGAAAACATCCCATTTGATATACCAAAAGAAAAATAAAAAAACCTGGGAATAAACCTAACCAAGGAGGTGAAAGACCTGTACTCAGAAAAGTACATGAAGAAAGAAAACAAGGAAGAAACAAACAAACGGAAACATATAAAGTGTTCATGGATTGGAAAAAATTAACATCATCAAAATATCCATAATACCCAAAGCAATTTACAGATTCAATGCAATACCTATTAAAACACCAATGACATATTCCATAGACATAAAACAAAAACTTTGCAACTTTATATGGAACAATAAATTAACCCCAAATAGCTGCTGCAATTTTGAGAAAGAGCAAAATAGGAGGGATCACAGTACCTGATACCAAAGTCTATTACAATGCCACTGTAATCAAAACAATCTGGTATTGGCATAAAAACAGGCACATAGACCAATGTAACAGAACAGACGGCCCAGAAATAAACCCAATTTTCTACAGTTAGTTAATATTTGACAAAGGGAATAGCAACATAAAATGAAGTAAAAATAGCCTCTCCAACAAATAGTGCTGGGAGAACTGGACAGCTACATGCAAAAAAAAAAATGAAACTCAAGTAACAATTTGCACCATGCACAAAAATAAATTCAACACACATAAAAGACTAAAATATAAGTCATGACAACATTAAAGTCATAGAGGAGACCATAGGCAGGATAATCTCAGATATTTTGTGCTGTAATATTTTCACTGATATGTCCCCTAGAGCAAGGGGAATAAAGGAAAGAATAAACAAGTGGGACCTCATCAAATTAAAAAGCTTCTGCACATCTAAAGAAAACAGTATTAAAATTAAAATGGAATCAACCATATGGGGAAATGTATTTGCCAGTGATACCTCAGACAAGGGTTTAACCCCAAAATATATAAAGAACTCACATATTTCATTCCAGAAGACAAGCAACCCAATTAAAAAATGGACAAAGGACTTGAACAGACACTTCTCCAAAGAGGACATATGGAGGATCCAGACACATATGAAAAGATGCTCAATGTCACTAGCTATCATAGAGATACAAACCAAAACCACAATGAGATATCACCTCACACCAGTCAGATGGCCATCATAAACGAAGCAACAAACAGTGAGTGTTGGAGAGCTTGTGGAAAAAAGGGAACCCTAGTGTACTGTTGGTGAGATTGTAAACTGGTACAACCACTATGGAAAACAGCATGAAATTTTCCCAGAAAACTAAAAATGTATCTGCTTTTTGACCCAGCAATTACACTGTTAGGATTATATCCTAAGAACACTTAAACACCAATCCAAAAGAACCTAGCAGCACAATAGCAGCACAATTTACAATAGCTGAGTTGGAAGCAATCTAGGTGCCCATTAGTAAATGAATGGGTCAAAAAACTATGGTGCATTTTCACAATGGAATTCTATGCAGCAGAAAGAAAGAAGGAGGTCCTACCCTTTCCAACAGCGTGGATGGAACTGGAAAGCATTATGCTAAGCGAAATAAGCCAGGTGTTGAAAGACAAAATACCATAGGATCTCACCTTTAACAGGAACCTAATCAGCAAAACAAAACAAAAAAAAACAAGCAAAATATAATTAAAGACACTGAAGTTGCAAACAGGCTGACAGTGACCCCAGGGGAGAGTGGAAGTAATTTCAGGGGAAAAAGGGAAGGGTTTTGGGGGAAAAGTATAAAAGACACATGGACAAAAACAAGGGGGTGATGGAAATGGGAGGGAGTGAGGAGGGCTGGGGGGTTGACTTGGGATAGGGGTAAAGGCCAAAAACTACTTGAACAACAATTTAAAAATCATAAAAAGAAGAAAAAACAACTGCATTACCTTGTGGTTCGCATTCTGTAGGTAACAGCACAGAGAATTATAAAATGTTTTAAATGCATTTATATATTCAAATAATGCATAGAATATCTTATCATTTATACCAAACTACACTGTATAAACCAGGAGTCCAATATAGACATGGTATTTTCAATTCTCCCTACTGTGCATATTTATTTGACTTAAAGGCCAACATATTTATTTTAATAAGTATCAACACATTTCGCATTGTAGGTGGTAATGAATATTTTAAAACAATTGAAGTAAAACAAACCAAGTCACACTATACTCCCACATACTTTTTATCTTAAATATTAGAAATAAGATCAATCAGCATCTCTTCCTTTGCTTTCTTTATATACAATTTATTTTTATTAAACTTTACTTTCTAGTGTTTCTTGAATACTACCATATCACCTATAATTTCTTTACATGTGCTGTGTAACAGGTTTTTTGCCCCATAACTTTCACAAACTGAAGTATGTTTTTCCTTAAATTTTAACAAGATTATAAGTGATGAATACCTGATAAAAGTGACTTATAGAGATTCCTTTTATTCATATAGCTAAAACAGAAACCATGTTGCTAAAGAAGTTTTTATACCTAAGGCTCAGAGTTGCATATTGATATATATGTATTCAAGGATGTGTATAAAAATACCTGTGAGGAAGTCACAATATGGCCAATCTGCACAAATGTAATAAACATAGGAATAACTAAAGTTGTAGAATGTTGGGAACCACTCTGCCTGGTTTCAGGAGTTGTAACCCCCTACTCACCACTATGGATAAGGCTGAGTCAGCAACCTTCAGACTGTGAGGCACTAAGGAGACAAAGCTTATCTTCCTGGCAGGAGCCCTGCTTCTGCTTCATCCATCTCTGGCCCCCAGTGCTTGGTCAGTTAGTCAATGACAGGTAACATCCCTCTGGGGGAGGGGGGGACCTAAGCCAGACAGGATCACTTGGGAGGACCTCAAGGAAGGACTCGGGGGCTGCAGCAAAGAGGGGGTGATGCACCCTCACTCCCTGGCTGTTCTGAAATAGCCTGAGTCTCCATTTCCATCTGGAAGACGCATTTTCTGGCTACAATCCTCTTAAGCCTAAAAAACCTATGATGGGGAGAGTGGCACGGTCCTCTGCCAGCTAGAGTGGGTTATAAGAGAGAATTTGTAAAGTCCTGCAAAGCCTACTTTGCTAAGAGTGCTTTCATTCATATGACAAGGGTTGGAGCAGGAAATGAGTATGTCTCCCAAAGTTTTTGCATCCCCCTTACCTGACACTGCCTCACATTAAGCCTTCAGATCTTTTTGAAATGTTATCTATTGTTTGATCCTTGCCACCTGACATTGATGAGCTTTACCAGTATTCCTGTGTGTTAGGAAACTAATAAAAGCATTCAGGAAGAGACTCTTGGTCCTTCTCCTTTGAGAGATTGACGACCTCTCCTCCCCAAGCAGATCATGTCTTGGTAGTTTTCTTTTCATCCATGACAGACAGGGGGACATGTGCGCAAAGTTTTCCCCATAGTAGGATGTTATATACTGTCCAAATGCAAAATAATGCCCATATCAAAAGGTATGAATCAACAAATTCATTGTTTGGACAAGTTAAATGTTTTGAATCCTGCAAACATTAAACTTTTTTTTTGAAATAAAATATTTACATGAAATACATCTTAATATTTTTGTGACTGTAGAGTTTTAGTCCTTTCAGAGATGGGAAAATAGAGACAATTTCTCATTTGTCTTCCATTTCTAATAAGGGAAAACAAAATTATACATATCTCAATAGCAATTAAATGTTAAACAATATATGTTTGTTGTGACACATTTATTTTTTTATTTTATCTATCTATCTATTTTTTAATTTAATTCTTGTTCAAGTACAGTTTTCTGTCTTGTATTCCCAGCCTTGCCCCCCCAGTGCTCCCCACCTCCCTGCCATTTGCACCCCCACCTTAGTTATTGCCCATGTGTCCTTTATACTTGTTCATGTGAGTCTTTCCCCTTTTCCACCGTGATTCTCTCCCCTCTGGATCTGTCACCACGTTCTGTATTTCAGTGTCTTTGGTTACATTGTGCTTGCATATTTGTTTTTTTTGTTTAGATTCCTGTCAATGGTGATATCATATGGTATTTGTCTTTCACTGCCTGGCTTATTTCACTCAGCATAATGCTTTCCAGTTCCATCCATGATGTTGCAAAGGGTAGGAGCTCCTTTTTCCTTTCCTCTGCATAGAATTCCATTGTGTAAATGTATCATAGTTTTTTGATCCAGTCATTGACCGATGGGCATCTAGGTTGCTTCCAACTCTTGGCTATTGTAAATTGTGCTGCTATGAACAATGGGGTGCATAGGTTCTTTTGGATTGGTGTTTCAGGGTTCTTAGGATATACTCCTAACATTGGAATTGCTGCGTCAAAAGGCACATTCATTTTTAGTTTTCTTAGAAAATTCCATACTATTTTCCATAGTGGTTGTATCAGTCTACAATCCCACCAACAGTGAACTAGAGTCCCCTTTTCCCTACAACCTCTCTAGCACTTGTTGTTTGTTTCTTTGTTTATGATAGCCATTCTGACTGGTGTTAAGTGGTATCTCATTGTGGTTTTAATTTGCATCTCTCTGATAGCAAGTGATATTGGGCATCTTTTCATGTGTCTCTGGCTCCTATGTATGTCCTCCTTGAAGTGTCTGTTCCAGTTATTTGCCCATTTTTAATTGGGTTTCTCATCTTCTTCAAGTGGAGCTGAGTGAGTTCTTTGTATATTTTGGAGATTAAACCTTCGACTGAGGTATCATTGGCAAATATGTTTTCCCAAACTATTGCTTCCCTTTGATCTTGATACTGTTTTCCTTAGTGATGCAGAAGCTTTTTTAAGTTTGATGAAATCCCATTTGTTTATTCTTTCATTTTTGTCCCTTGCTCTAGGGGATGTATCAGTAAAAATATCACTGCGTGGAATATCTGAGATTTTCCTGCCAATATTCCCCTCCAGGGCTTTAATGGTTTACCAGCTTATATTTAAGTATTTTATCCACCTTGAATTTATTTTGGTGTATGATGTAAGTTGGTGCTCGAGTTTCTTTTTTTTTTTACTGTAGCTGTCCAGTTCTCCCAACACCATTTGTTGAAGATGCTATCTTTACTCCATTTTATGTTACTTCCACCTTTGTCGAATATTAATTGACTATAGAGATTTGAATTTATTTCTGGGCTCTCTGTTCTATTCCATTGGTCTATGTGCCTGTTTTTATGCCAGTACCAGGCTGTTTTGATTACAGTGGCCTTCTAATACAGTTTGATATCAGGTATTGTAATCCCTCCTACTTTGTTCTTTTTTCTTAAAATTGCAGCTGCTATCTGGGGTCTTTTATGGCTCCATATAAATTTTTGAAGTGTTTGTTCTATGTCTGTGAAATATGCCATTGGCACTTTAATAGGTATTGCATTAAAGCTGTAAATTGCTTTGGGTACTTTGGACATTTTGATGATGTTAATTCTTCCAATCCATGAACATGGTATATGTTTCCATTTATTTGTGTCTTCCTTGATTTCTTTCTTCAGTGTTGTGTAGTTTTCTGCATACAGGTCTTTTACCTCCTTGGTTAGATTTACTTCCAGATATTTTATTTTTGTTTTTGCTATATCAAATGGATTTTTTTCTTGATTTCTGTTTCTGCTGATTCATTGTTGGCATAGAAAAATGCCCTTGAGGATTTTAGCGTCTCTGTTCAAGAGAGATATTGGCCTGAAGTTTTCTTTCTTTGTTGTGTCTCTATCTGGCTCTAGAATTAGGATGATGCTGGCTTCATAAAAAGAGTTGGGGAGTTTTCATTTCTTTTGAATTTTTTGGAATGGTCTGTGAAGAATGGGGGTTAGCTCTTCCTGAAAAGCTTTGTAGAATTCTCCTGTGAAAGCATCTGGTCCAGGGCTTCTGTGTGATGGGAGTTTTTTGATTACATCTTCAATTTCATCTGCTCTTATTGGCCTGTTCAGGTTTTCTGTTTCTTTTTTCATTGAGTTTTGAACTATTATATTTGTCTAGATATTTTTCCATTTCACCTAGGTTTTCAAATTTCCTGGCATACAGTTCTTCATAGTAATTTCTTACACTCTTCCATTTCTGTGGTATCAGTTATAATCTCTCCTCTTTCATTTCTGATTGTGTTTATTTGGGTCCTCTCTCTTCTTTTCTTGATGAGCCTACTTAAAGGTTTGTCTATTTTGTTTATATTTTCAAAAAGCCAACTCCTAGATTCATTGATTCTTAGAATTGTGCTTTTAGTCTCTATGTCATTTAGTTCTGCTCTGATCTTGTTTACTTACTTCCTTCTACTTGCTCTGGGCTGTCTTTGTTGTTGTTCCTCAGGTTTTTGGAGGCGTCGGGTTAGGTTGTTTGTTTGAAATCTTTCTATTTTCTCTAGGAAAGCCTGTATTGTTATGAACTTCCCTTTCAAGACGGGCTTCACTGTTTCCCATAAGTTTTGGGTTGTTGTGAGTTCATTTTCATTTGTTTCCAGAAACTTTTTGATTTATTCCCTAATTTCAATCTTGACCCATTTGTTGTTTAATAGCATACCCTTCAGTCTCCATGATTTTGGGTGTTTTGGTTTTTTTCTTTGGGGTTAGTTTCCAATTTCAGTCCCTTGTGATCAGAGAAAATGCTTGGTATGATTTCTATTTTCCTGAATTTGTTGAGTCTCAATTTCTGTCCTATCATGTGGTCTATCTTTGAAAATGTTCCTTGTGCATTTGAAAAGAATGTGTATTAAGCTTCTTTGGGATCAAGGGCTCTATATATATATCAATTAGGTCCATTTCATCTTGGGTGTCATTGAATGCTGCAATATCTTTGTTGATATTTTGTTTGGAAGATCTGTCCATTTTTGACAGTGGGGTGTTAAAACCCCCTACTATAATTGTTTTGCTGTCAATATCTTTCTTGAGGTCCTCTCGGATTTTCTTTATATGTTTGGTTGCATCTGTGTTGAGTGCATATATATTTACGTTGTTAATGTCTTCACGGTGGATTTTTCCCTTGGGTGTTTTGAAGTGACCTTCTGGGTCTCTCTTTATGGCTCTTTTTTTGACGTCTATTTTGTCTGCTATGAGAATTCCTACCCAGGCTTTTAATTCTTGTCCATTTGCTTAGAAAATTTGTCTCCAGCCTTTCACTTTAATCTGTGGTGGTGTTTTGACCTGAGGTGGGTCTCTTGTAGGCAGCATATGTATGGGCCATGCTTTTTTATCCATTCAGCTAGTCTCTGTCTTTCAATAGGTGCTTTTAATCCATTTACATTTAAGCTTATTATTGAAAGGTACTTATTCATCGCCATTTATGTAGCTGTGTTCTTCCCTGTCTCTCTCTTTCCCTTCCTTTCCTTAAAGCAGCCCTTTTAGTAATTCTTGTAGAGCTGGTTTGGTGGAGGTGTATTCTTTTAGACTTCTTTTGTCTTGGAAGCTCTTTATTTGTCCTTCTATCTTGATTGAGAGCCTTGCTGTGTACAGTAGCCTTGTCTGTAGTCCTCTGTTTCTCATTACTTGGAATATTTTTTGCCATTCTCTTCTTTCTTGGAATGTTTCCATTGTGAAGTTAGTAGCCAAACTTATTGGGACCCCCTTGTATGTTACTTTCTTTTTCTCCCTTGCTGCCTTTAGGGTTCTCTCTTTGTCTTGGAGTTTTGCCATTTTAATGATGATGTGTCTTGCAGTAGGCCTCTTTGGGCTCCACCTGATTAGGACTCTCTGCGATTCCTGGATCCATGTGACTTTATCTCTCCTCAACTTAGGAAAATTTTCTGTTATTACTCTTTCAAGTAGGTTTTCTATCCCTTGTTCTTCCTCCTCTCCTCTGGTATTCCTATTATTCAAATATTATTACTTTTCATAATGTCTTGCATTTCTCTTAAATTCTCCTCATTTTTTCTGTGTCTCTTTTCCATTTTTTGGTCCGTCTAGGAGATTCTTTCTATCCTGTCTTTGATCTCACTTATGCGATCTTCCGCCTCATCGATCCTACTTTTCGTACCTTGTACTGTGTACTTCAGTTCAGAAATTGTATTCTTCATTTCCTCTTGGCCTTTGCTGATGGTTTCTATTTCCTTTTTCATGTTGGTATTGTTTGCAGAGAGTTTATTGTAGCTCCCCTGTAGTTTCTGGTAGCTCATTGTAAGCTCTTTGAATTTCCTGATAACCAGTGCTTTGAATTCCATATCTGATAGTTGACTTGCCTCTATTTCATCTAACATTCTTTCTGAGGCTTCCTCCTTTTCTTTCATTTGGGGGTTGTTTCTTTGTCTTCCCATTGTTTGTGATATTCTTCTTGTTGGCCTCAGCTTCTTTAATTGATCTCTTCTGGTTCCCTGGGTTTCTGGTGTGTACTTCTGTTGTAGGATACCTGTGGAATTCAGTGGTGCAATCTCCTGCAGGTATCTTGGTGTTCTCTGCCTCTACCTACTCCTTTCTTTATTGTGTATGTGTGGTCAGTTGGAGGGGGATGCAAAATGGTTTATGATAGCAGAAGATTATTTTATGCTATTTACAGACATAGTCAGTAGAGAAGAAATAGACAATCTTTAGGCTATGTATAGAGTTAACCGTGCTCTTCAACCCAGCTTGCCATTTTTAAGAAAGGATGGACATAAGTTAAGTCTCTTGTTGGGAAGGGGAGGCTTTTGACTTGTATCTAGAAAGCAGTGTGGTTGCAGGTGGTCAGATTTTGAGGTAAGGTGAGAATACAGCTTAGTAAGTAGGTGTAGCATGTGAGTAAATAGAATAATAGAATTCAGGAACCTGTAAGGTGGTCTAAGGTCCGAGAGATGTGTTATGAGGTATTACCATTGTATAGAACAACTCTTATTTACAATAATATTAGAGCAACACTCATGTGATAGACTCTATGTGATCTGTCTAAATGGGGGTTGTAGAGCTTGGGTAGTATGCCAAAGGAAAGCAAGTGAAGTATAGAAAATTAGCAATACACTGTGGAGGAAAGAGCAGTGGGAACCTGTCCAGTAGTACAATATAAGCAGCCAGGACTAAGAAACCTGTACAGAAAGAGGAGGAATACAAAGATATTCTTAAAATAAAAAAAGAAGTAAGAATAATGCAAAAAATAATAATGCTCCTAAAAGAAAACTAAGCAACACACAAACAAACAATCCAAGACACACACACACACACACACACACACACACACACACACACACTAGTCAGGGGAAAGGAGGAATAAGTGGAAAATTTGGGAAAAATGGAAGGACTAAAACCAGACAAAAAGGAAAATAAATGAGGGACAGAGGATTGAAAGATAGAGCAACAATACAGTTTAAAGGATATAAGATTACCTAAAAAAGAAGTTGAGAGAGGGAAAAAAGGGAAGGGGAAAACACACGCACACACACACACACACACACACACACACAAAATAAACAACAACAACAACAAAACACCCTTCCTTTTTTGGTTTCAAGCTGTCCAAACTGTTTTTTCTGGTTGCTGCGGATGGGCCTCTCTGAGGGTAGGTATGCAGGTGTGCACTCGCAGAAGCAAGCCAGGCACCAGATAGGGATGTGTAAGCTCACACCCCTGGGAGGCTGCCTGGGTCCCGAGGTATCTGGCACTGTCTTTCTCAGTCCCGTGGTGGGACCCAGGTGTTCCCACCCCTCCCCTGGATGACTGCTGGGTGGTTGGGTCGTGAGGCAAGCTGCTGGCTTAGAACACCTCAGTTCACTTTCCAATAGAGACTTCTCCACAAAGCCTGCCTCTCAGCCCACCCAATCCCAAAAGATCAGCAAGGACAGTGTCCTTCTCAAATCTCTCAGGCTGGGAGGCTGGCAACCATGGAGTCTGCAGTTAAATAAGGCCCTCTGCCCTTGCCACCCTTTACATTAACTTAAGCACACAGGCCTCTGCCCCGTATTACCCAGCCTGCCTAGACGGGGAGGGGGAGTCAGTTCTCTCCCACGGACCCTGTAGCAGGCCCACGGCTCCCACGGAGTCTGTTGCCGGCCCACTGGGTGCTGGACCTCTGGAGTTCCCTCTGCCACAGGCACCCTGGCCTGGATTCAGATGGGGCCTCAGTTTCCCACTGATGGTGCCGGCCCAGATTGCCCGCCGCTTCTCATCAGTACTCACACACCGCCTGAGGTCGCCCACGTTGGGTGCTCCAAGGGCACAGCCCACTGCCAAGGAGGCCTTGGGCGCAGCCACTTTTGTCCTCACTCGCCTTCTGTAGTCCTCCCCGACCTGCAGCTGTCTGGTTCCTCTGTCACACTGGCTGGTCTCTTATTTTCATAAATGTTGGGGAATTGTTGGTTGATTATGCTGTTCTTCAGTAGGTCAGCCAGGATTTTCTAGCAAATGCACAGGAGCTGGGTTCCCTCTGTGCTACTCTGTTGCCATCTTCCCCCTCCTGTTGTGACACTTTTATTAAATGCACAGTGTTAACTTAAGCTAACACAGGACTAAATTTTATAACACAAAAGTGAAATCACCATGATTCAGTTTTACCTTATTGTTCTTCCCCAAGAAAACTGTTAGTTTCTACATGGTCAATTTAACTTTAGCAATACCTTAATAAAAACAAAATAGTAAATTTTAATTTCTCCTATGTCAAGGAAAAATTTTATCATTTTATGAACTTGTCAGTTTTAATACAAGGAACAAAACAATAAGATAAAAACAACACTTTATTTATTTTACACCTAGTAATTAAATTTATTGGGGCGACAATTTTTAACAAATGTATATATTTCAGGTGTACAATTCTATGCAAATCATTTATAGATTGCATTGTGTACCCACTACCATAAGACAAGACTCCTTCCATCACCACATATTTGATGCCTTTCACCCTTTACCAAATACCAGTTCCTCTTTTAACCACCACACTGTTGTCTGTGCCTATGCATTTTAGTTTTTTCTGTTTGTTCATTTCTTGCTTTCATATTTATATATCACATATGAGTGAAATCATATGTTATTGTTTCTGTGTGACTTATATTGGTTAGCATGATATTCTTAATGTTCATTTATGTTGTTGCAAATGGCAATATTACATATTCTATTATGGCTGAGTAGTATTCTACAGTACCTTCTTTATCCACATCTTCTTTATCCAATTCTCTATCAAAGGACACTTTTGTTGTTTTCATCTTGGCCACTGTAAAAACTGCTGCAATGAACATAAGGGTGCATACATCTTTGTGAATAAGTGCTTCATATTTTGGTAAAAGGTAGCCAGAAAAAGGTCATAAGGTAACTCCATTCTTAATTTTGAGGAACCTCCATATTCTTTTTCATAGTGGCTGTATCAGTTTACATTTCCACCAGCGGTGAAGGAGTGTTCACAACCCTCTGATACTTGTTATTAGTTGGCCTTTTTAACAGGTGTGAGGTGTTATCTCATTGTAATTTTGACTTATGCTTCCCTAACGGCTAGTAAAGTTGAGAATCTTGTCCTATATCTGTTGGTAATTTGTATGTCTTCTTGGGAGAAGTGTCTTTTCAGGTCTTCTGCCCATTTTTTAATTAGGTTGTTTTGTTGTTGTTGTTGGTTGTTGAGTTATTCTATTTCTTTATATAATTCAGTTGCTATCCCTTTTTTAGAGCTGTTGTTTGCAAATATCTTCCATTTGGTTGGTTGCCTTTTATTGTTGTCAGAAAAACTAGATTTCTAAGAATGATGTTCTGAGTACTTGTCTTTCCCAGCACTCCACTGAGGTCATTCTTTAAAATAAGAATATTTTGCTTGTGATGAAAATATGATATAAAATAATTCTTTTAAACCTGTTTTCACAAGTCTTGATTATACATGACTTGTTTGAATAAAGCAAATATCAGTTTCCTATAGACTGTGCTAAAAAATCTTAAAAACATTTAATGACCCTTTCATCCCATCAGAAAAAATTCAGACTTATGTAGTCTTTCATTTACTATTTTGCATAGCATTCAGGTTGAAGCCATTTTGATATCATTTCCTGAGTTCTAGAATATCTTAATGAATGAATTTGTCACCAGATTCTAATATCTCACACTTTGCCTGTTTACGTGTTAGGCCACAGGGGACAACAGATTTAAACAATTCAGTTCTGGGACTTGCTTTATGGTCATATAATCACATCTACTCATGTTTCTGTATCAATGAAAACATTTTCTTCAGTGCTAACTCTCATACTCTACCTCATTTGTTTTTTTAACTCATTCTTCTCACTTGTCAGAAAACATTCTGCAATTAAAATTAAAAAAAACAATTCTGTCAATGAACTCAGGAAGAAATGTAAATACTAGCCTATAATTTCAAGAAGGATAAAAGTTAGAACCAATTTTCTTTCCTTAGTGTACAATTCATTTTTTCCATGTTTTGATTGTTGTTCAAGCATGGTTATTTCCATTTTCACCCCACCACACTATGCCACCCCACCCACACTCACCTCTCACCCTCAATTCTACACACCTCTGGCTTTGTCCATGGGTCCTTTATACATGCCTTTGATGGCCTTTTCACTTCTTTCCCCTGTTAGCACCCTCCCCCCTCCTCTCTGGTTACAGTAAGTTTGCTCTTTATTTCAATGTGTTTGGTATTATTGTGCTTGCTTGTTTATTTTGTTTTATGTTTCACTTATATGTGAGATCATATGGTATTTGTCTTTCACCACCCATCTTATTTCACTTAGCATAATGATCTCCAGTTCCATCCATATTGTCACAATGGGTAGGAGTTCCATCATTCTTCCTGTTGTGTAGTATTCCATTGTATATGTGTACCACAGTTTATTGACCCATTCATTTACTGATGGGCACTTAAGTTGCTTCCAGCACTTGACTGTTGTAAATTGTGCTGCTATAAACATTGGTGTGCAAAGGTTCTTTTGAATTGGTACTTTAAGATGCTTTTTTTTTATTGTTTATGTTATCACAGTTTTTCTCTTTTTCCCCTCACCCACCCAGTACTACCCTCTCCTCACCTCAATCCCATCTCCATATTGTTGTCTATGTCCATGGATTGTGAGTCTGTCTTATGTATCTATCCTTCTGCTATTTTTTGTTCATTAGTTTATGGTGTTCACTAGATTCCACATATGAGTAAGATCAATGTGGTATTTTTCTTCCATTTACTGGCTTCACTCACTTAGTATAATTTTCTCAAAGTCTATCCATGTTGTTGTAAAATGAAATCATTTCTTATTTTTTACTGCTGCATAGTATTCCATTGAGTAAAGGTACTTTACTCAAGTACCTTTATTCAGTACTGGAGTACTGAATAAAGTTGAGTACTGGAGATTTTTTATCCAGTTTTCCACTGATGGGCACTTGGACGGTTTTCAGCATCTGACTATTATAAAGAGCCATCCTGTGAACTGTCCAGGTGCATGTATATTTTAGTATTGATATTTGGGGATCCTTAGGGTATATTCCTAGAAGCAGAATCACTGAGTCAGAAGGGAGCCCCATTTTGAATTATTTGAGAAACCTCTATATTGTTTTCAACCATGTTTGCACAAATCTGCATTTCTACCACCTGTGTACTAGGGTTCCCCTTTCCCCATATCCTTGTCAAAACTTATTTGTTGATTTATTGATGGTATTTATTATGACAGGTTTAAGGTGATATCTCATTGAGTTTTTTTAATTTGCATTTCTCTGGTGATTAGTGATGTTGAGCATTTTTTCATATGCTTTTGGGTTATCTGTATGTCCTCTTTTGAGTAGTGTCTGCTCAGGTCTTTTGCCTATTTTTTATTGTTGTTCAAGTAGAGATGTCTCCATTTTCACCCCCTCCAATCTGCCCCTTCTGGCTTTGTCCATGTGTCCATTATACATGCCCTCAATGGTCCTTCACCTATTTTTCCCTATTATTTCTCTCTCCTCTCCCCTATGGTTACTGTCAATTTGTAATTATTTAAGTGCCTTTGGTTATATTTTGCTACCTTGTTTGTTTTGTTGATTAGAATCCACTTATAGTTGAGAGTACATGGTATTTGTTTTTCCCTGCTTGGCTTGTTTCACTTAGCATAAGGTTCTCCAGTTTTATCCATTCTTTCACAAAGCACACACGCTTCTTTTTTCTTTTTGCTGTGAACTATTCCATTGTGTAAATGTACCATAGATTTTTTTTTTGTCCAGTTGTTTCCAACACTTGGCTATTACAGATCGTGCTGCTATGAACATTGGTGTGAATATGTTCTTTTGAATTGGTGTTTCAGGATTCTCAGGGAATAATCCCAGAAGTGGTATTGCTGGGCTAAAGGCAGTTCCATTTTTTGTTTTCTCAGATGCTCTATGCAGTAATATGTCTGCATAGACATATTTACTAATATGTCTCCTAGAACAAGGGATATAAAGGGAAGAATAAACAAATGAGACTTAATAAAAATAAAAAGCTTATGCATGGCTAAAGAAAACATCAGTGAAATAAACAGGGAACCACCTGTATGGGGAAGAGTTAAGAATTGCACTGCCTGACTTCAGAAGCTGTAATCCTCCATGGCTAAGGCTGAGTGAAAGAACTTGGGACCCTAAGCCACTAAGGAGACAAAGTTTATCTCCCTGGCATGGGCACCACCTCTGCCTACTGTACTTCACCTTGCCTAGCCCCCAGTGCATGACCGGTTAGCCAATGATGGATAAGATCCCTCAAGGGAGGAATGGCCTAAGATAGGCATGGTCATGAGGGGGCCCTCAAAGAAGGACTTGCTGGGCTATGGAGAAAGGGGGTGATGGACCATTGCCCTTCAGCTTTGACATAGCCTGAGTCCTCATTCTGTCTGTAAAAAGTCTCCTAATCTCTTGGCTGCCTTACTTCCCCTGTTTGACCTAAGCCTGAAACAATGCTGGGGGTGGGTGTGGCCCTGTGCTGGAAAGGACAGGTTCCCTGGGGCAATCAGGCCTGAAAAGAATGCATAAAATTCTGTGAAACCTACTTTGCTAATACCCTTAATTTAAATGATAAGGGCCCAAGCGTGAAATGAGTTTGTTTCCTCAGTGTTTTATGGCCCTTTAGCTATTTGACCCTGACTCAAAATAGGCACTCAGAGTTCTTTGAATATTATCTATTTGATCATTACCGCCTGACAATGATTGATGAGCTTTCCACATATACCCTGCATTCCTATGCAAATTAAAGCTAATAAAAGCCTGTCAAGGCAAGGGTGTGTGCACTCTCCTCTTGAGAGAGTGGCTGAGGCATTCCGAGGCACTCTCTCCTTAAGAGAATGGGCACGTTTTACCTTTTCCTCCACAGGAGTCAATAATCTATGTGAATTTGTTTCATCTCAGCCACAACGCTGCAGACACTGTGGCTGGAGTTTGCATGAGGGAAGTATATTTCAAATGATACTTTGGACAAGGATTTCATCTCCAAAATATATAAAGAATTCACATGACTCCATCCCAAGAAGACAAACAAACCAATTTAAAAAATGGTCAAAGGACCTGAGCACACACTTCTCCAAGGAAGACATACAGAGGACACAGAGACATATAAAAGAATGCCCATCATTAGTAGCATCATAGAGATGCAAATTTAAAACACATTTTATTTTCATTCTCCATTTTTGATGACTCATCATAAACCAAATGTAAAAGGGTAGTGTTGCCTTTCTACTTTTAATTCAATTTTTAAATATGGAAAACTAAAGAATTACCATACTTTAGTGTAAATCTCTTCCCACTGGCCATTTAGAAGAGGCCCACAGAATCAGATATCAGATAAACATTGAAAGGAATTATTCATCAGGCAGGGAAGTTTAAAAAATACATTGTTTTTGTTTTGCTTTAGTTTATTTCATTATTCCTCAAGTTCTGAGGCTTCAGCAGTAACAAAAGAAATAGACTTGTAATTGCATGAGTACTATTATTTATATACCATTGGCATTAGTGTGGCTCACAACACACTTACTTTTAAAAATAAAGATCAACATTATACTGAATTGAGAAAAAATTTGCAAAACATCTGCCTTTAAAATTTGTAGATTATACTAATTTTTGAAATTAATATAATGAAGCAAAACACCATCTGATATGAAAGTAGAAATATTAAGCTCTAGGTAATATAGACTGGGTTTTAATAACAGTCACAGAAAAAAAAAATAAAGAGGTCTTTAATCATATTAGTATTTTAAATATAGACTATCTGTTACCTTAGCAACAGAGTAGGCATGTAAGAATGTAGTCAATTCTTCAAATATAATGATCGTTTATGGGAAAACACATGCTGTTTTCTACAATTATAACTCCAGCCTGGGTCACACATCATCCTGATGCTTATTTATACAAGAATAAATGGTTATTTGAAGAATAACCAAAGCATTTAAGCAAGTGTTTAAAATGAATATTACTCATCAGAGAAATTATTCTGAGATTAAAAGAAAACTGAATTTGTTATAATATTTAAAATGATCTAATATTTTACATTTTCTATTTAATATTTAAATATTATTTTATATTACCTATCTCCAAGGAGAAGGAAAGGATAATAAAGGGAAGAGTTTTTCTACTTATCTCACTCTCTCACACATGTTCTCATGCTATTAATATTAAACTGGGAAGAGATCATGAAAAATTCATAGAATTATCCTTCAAAATTTCTTGCACTTGCTTTGTCTCACCTAGTATTCCTGGAATTACATTAAAATCACCAGAAGAAAAACATGTCATTCCAAATGGATAGATGTGTGGAATTGTACATCTGAAGATTTCTTCGTGCTGTTGAAGCTACTATTGAATCATGTGTATGTCATTAATTGGAAGAGTGCTTTTAAGTTTCAAATGACAAATGGGTCTTGATCAACTTGTATCATTCAATCAGAGTAGTTACAGTATTTTTTCCTGCATTTTTTCAGAAGGAATTAGGCCAACACATTTTTTAACTATATGGAATAATGTTTTGTTCCCTAATTTATTCTAAAAGACAAACCACCTTGCACCTTGAGACTGAAATGGTGAAATATTTATTTATGTTGTCACTGAATTTGACTATTAAAGTATTTTTTGCTCTTCCTGTAGACAGGTTTTTGTGAAAATTCTGTAAGTGGCAGACTTGTGGTTTGTTTCTAACAAGGTAGCAGCAACATTGTATTAGTTTCATTTTCTGGATTGTGTTTTGAATGAATTTTATTCTATGGAGCATTTTATTAGGTAGAGGAATTTTCTGATCATCATCTCTCACTGCTCAAATTCACACCTTCAGCTATATTTTAAAATTTCTACAAATCTTTTGCCTGTAGGTTCTTCATGCTTGTTTATGATTTTAAGTAATTTATTCTGAAGATAATGTGTTTTCACTGAACAATCAATAATAGTATGCTATTAGATAATGGCACCAACTGAAAAACTGTTTTAAGGTTAAAGAATCAAACAGGCAACAAGAAGTTAATTACTTGTATCTTTAAAAGTATAGTTTCTGACACTCTAAGATGTGGTTAAGTAAGTGGAAGCTGAATCCACTTGCTCTTACCCCAACTCACATTTTCAGCTGACCTTCCAAAAATTAACCCAAACAATCAACTGGATCTTAGCTGATATGAAGTTTTGAAGGCAAAGGGTACAGAAGGAAGGTCTTTGCACTAACAAGTAAGGAGATATTATAAGTTGAAGAGAAAATACCCTATGTGTGGCACCTGCAGCAGTGGAGAGACCAGACATAAATCACAGCTTTTGAGCTCCTTCCCATATGAGATCAGGGGCCCTGAGTCCTGCACAAGAATCCCCAACCCTTACCTGAGTGATTTGGAGAATACATGGAGTCTGGGAGACCCAGAATACAAACACACAGTGAATGGCATGTCCATAATGGCAGCACCAACCTGGAGAGATCCAGATATGGACTCAATCTTCTAAAGTGATGAAGTTGTCACACCTGGGTCTGTCAGAGGTACTGGCAAGCTGCAGCCAGCAAGGACTGTGAGAAACATTTTGCTTTTTTGGGAGGGGTTATAACAGAGAACCAGAGAGTTACTCAGTACTTTAGTGTAGGTACTGCACAGAGACTTTTTAAAAAGGAGTTGAAACATGGCTAGGCAAAGACCCCACCACAGCTGCTCTTCCAGCAAAGAGACAAGATTGAAAGTGAAATTAATTTCCACTGAAATGAGCTTGGCAGAACAATCATGGAGTTTCACAAAAATGGGTTTGCTGAGCCTTGCCTAGCTCAGCTAGCAGGCCAGTGGCTACGCAGAACACAAAGTTCTGAACTGTGTCTCCTGCAAAGATAGTGGGCTGGGAGTTAGGCAACTCTTGAATGTCATTCTTTGCAACCAGGTAGACTCCTCTCCCCCTGCAGAGTGAAAACACAAGAGAAGAGAAAAAGTATTCCCATTGCCATCCTGTGGTGCAGTCTGGCCAGGCTCATGAGCTTCCTTCTGGGCACATCTCCACAAGGGAAAGAAAAGTATATGCCAAAAGGAGCCTTTCTGAAATTTTCTCAGCTGCAACAAAACATACTGGTTCCTCAGGCCCTATTGCACTGAAACTAGCTGGGCAGAGTGTGAAAATTGGCATATCAAGAGTTATTCTGCTTAGCCTCGGCTTTTATATAGAGCTGCCATCAGCTCCAGACAATAAAGAGCTGAACCTTCTATATAGATTGGCCCCTCACATGAAATGAACAGGTAACTCATTAAAAACTATACTTTATTGTAAATAATTTGGGACAGACCAAGACTTGTGGTGCAGGGGCATGGGAACACACCCACCAGCTTTCCTGAAGCCTAAACAGTGACTCACAGGGGAGATATAGGGGCCCACTTCTCCTTATTGCACCAAGAGCCCCCACCAAAACTGACAGGCTAGTAGCAAAGCAAAGACAAATAACAGGACCACAGATAAAGGCAGGTGGAGGTGGTACCTTTGGTACTTTCAGACATTGGATGACTCACTTCTGGGCCTTGTACTGATGAAAATCCAGCAAGACAAAGCACTGAGGGCCATCCCAGATGCATCCAAGCCAGAAGGACAGAGCCACAGACTGTGGATTGTTTGTATAGCCTAGAGCTGTCTCTCAGGAGCCAGATGGGGTTGGTGCCTGACATTGGCAGGATTGTACTCAGAATGAGAGGCCTGCAGGGAGGCCTCTCCAGAGGCCTCACTGACTCCAGATGAATTCTGCCTCACTCTTTTTTATTGTCTGCATTTCTTTTTCTTTCATATAGTTATTTAACTTTTTTCTTTTTCTTCAATTTTGTTCCTATTAGTTGAGCATCTTTTTTCTTATTTCAAATCTTACATTTTACTCTTTCATTTTCTTACTCCCTTTTGCCATCTTCTTAGCCTTTCTTATTTTCATTTTAAAATTTATTTTATCTTTCTTTGCCTGTTTCTGCTCCACACTCTTATTATTTCTTCTCCCTCTGTCCTCTCAAAATAGCATTCCTTTCCTTTGGTTATGTCATGTTATTTTTCATGTCATAATATTCTTATTTTATTTCCAAACTTGTTGGTCTTTACTCATTTGAAATTGATATTGCTGTGGCTATTGCTTTTTCCTCAATTTGACTGTTATTTTTTACCATTTTAAAAATAATTTTACTATTTTTCTTGTTTACTATTTCACCCATCATATTTAAATCTTCCCTTTTCTTTTTC
Source organism: Sturnira hondurensis (assembly GCF_014824575.4). Classification (NCBI taxonomy): domain Eukaryota; kingdom Metazoa; phylum Chordata; class Mammalia; order Chiroptera; family Phyllostomidae; genus Sturnira; species Sturnira hondurensis. The sequence continues at coordinate 436,104 of NW_028086330.1, forward strand.
CATTTTGTCTTCTTCCTTCCTTTCCTTATTTACATTTTGGATTTGTTTTTTCTTTGTGTTTTTTCTATTCCCAACTCTTATTATGTCTCCTCTTACTACCTTCTCAAAATCATTTCTCTTTTCTTTAGTCATCTTATATTTTTAATTTATGATATTTTGTTCATATTCCACCTTTACTTATCTCTGTCAATGTGTCCTTGATATTGCTGTTTCTGCAGGGCAGGGTATTTTTTGCCAGTGGAGATTTTATTTTCTTGTGTTCTTTATTTTAGTTCTATCAGCGCCTGCAAAATATCATAGGAGATCAAGGAGACTGCACCACTGAGGCCTAGAGAACTACTACCATAAAAGGCCAACCAAGGAGGGTGAGAAGTCAAAGAAGATCAGTTTAATACATAGAAAAAAAAAGAAACAAAAGAGATACTTAAAATGAAGAAACAAAGAACCCCCAATCAACAGGACAGGAAGAATTCCAGAAAGAGCTAAATGAAATTGAGGCAAGAAGTTTATCAGACATAGAGTTCAAAGTAATGGATGTAAGGATGCTAAAACAAATTAGTGAAAAATACAATGAACTCAGTGAGAAGAGCATCGACATTAAAAAATACGTGGAATCAATAAATAAGAAAAGGGTAGAAATGAAGAATCCAATAAAGCAGGCTAGATAGAGAGGATTGAATTAGTGAGATAGAAGACAAGATAGAAACAAAACACCAGTTGGAACAACAAAGCCAAAAAAAAGACAAAAAAAAGAATGAAGATAGTTTAAAGGAGCTCTGGGGAATAGGAAACATAACAATATTTGAATCATAGGGATACCAAAAGAAGAAGAACATGAACAAAGGTTAGGAAATCTATTTAAATAAATAGACATTTATTTAATAGACATTTATTTAAATAAATAATGATAGAAAACTTTCCTCATGTGATCAGGGAAAAAGTCATGTGAGATCAGGAAGCACAGAGAATCCTAATCAATACGTACCCAAAGAGGCCTAATCCAAGACAAATTACAATTAAAATGGAACAATTTAAAGACGCAGAGATAATTTTGAAGGCAGCAAAAGAGAAACAGCTAGTAACATAAAAGTGAACTCCAATAAAGCTACCAGTGTTGTCTCAACAGAAACACTACAAGCCAGACAAAAATTGGCACAAAATATTGCAGGATGAAAAAGCAAGGTACTGTAGCCAAGATTACTTCATTCAACAAGGATCTTATTCAAAATAGAAGAAGAAACAAAGAGCTTTCACCCCCCCCAAAAAAAGGCTAAAAAAAGTACATCTCCATCCAACAAGCACTTCAGGAGGTGCTAAAAGGAGTACTACTTTAAGAAGAATAAATGGAGAGAGAGGAATATAAAAGTAAAATGGCATTGAATAAATGACTTTCAATAGTAATCTTATGGCAGCAAGATAGGTGGGATGTGAACCCACTTGTTCATGCCCCCAACTGGGGTACCTAGCAGAGGTTCTGAAAAACAGAGTAAATGGCCAACAGAGTTCTAGCTTACATGAATTTTGGAAGCCAAAGATTGCAAAGAACATTTAAAAATGGATTGTAAGAAAACTGCATAGGCAGAATGAAATGTCCCCAGGCCCTGCACCAGTGACTGCAGCTGCTGCAGGAGCTTGGAGGAGGGCTGATAGAGTGATTGTAACTTTGCAGCTCCCTCTGCTCCCACAGCAAGGAAGCCAGTTCTCCAAAAATTACATCTGGATGTTTGAAGTCCCAAGGGGGAATAAAGACACAGTGGGAGGCATACAGAGGTGGTATTCCCCCATGGGGACTGTGGTCGCTGGTTGGAACAGTACCAGAGAAATTGGAGACCTGGGTGACACCTGGAGATGGGAGAAGTTTGGGGGTATGATGCATTGGTCAGAAGGTTGGGCTGTGTGAAAGTCTGAGTGCTTAAGAATGGCTGCCTGCAACCAAGTGGAATTCACTCAAAAAAAGGTTCTCAGCCACTGCACAAGGAACTCATGCACAGCACCACAAGCCAGAAAATAGGGAGGAGGAGGGGAATGATTTGCTCCAAATTAGAGTACCTCATATAATGATCAAAAGGGGCAGTAGGGGCTCAGAACATTAGGAGTACCCAAAGGTTTAATTTAATAGGGGAACTAAAATGTCCTGAAGGGACTTTGCACATGAACAGAGAGTAAGCCAGCAAAGAGAGAAGAGGTGTGCAAGTTACTCCCACTCAGTACACTTCAAGAATTAATCAAAGGGTGGCACAATGAGGTGGTTTAAAGACACTGGATTGCCACATATGGACAGTGGGAGAAGTGCAGCACTCTGAGGGCTTAGGCTGGAGGCTGTACGCCTTTGAATATTGTACCCCAGACTGAGACCCAAGTGCAGAACCACAAGAAAGGAAAACAAAACAGAAACCAGCTACCCTCTGCCTGCAGTATTCAGGAAGACCAGAAGAATCCATTTGGTGGGTTTAAAGTCAGCAGGAGGCTTTTCAATAAGTGTAAGACAATAAGACCTGGATCTGTGGGAAAAAAAAAAAAAAACAATAAACTAAAAACAGATCCAGAATAAAATCAAAAAGTTAAAAACAACTGCTAGGATTATAACCTAAGAACCCTGAAACACCAATCCAAAAGAGCCTATGCACCACAATGTTCATAGCAGTACAATTTACAATAGCCATGTGCTAGAAGCAACCTAGGTGCCCATCGGTAAATGAATGGATCAAAAAAATATGGTACATACCAAAAATTGAATTCTATACAGCAGAGAGAAAGAAGGAACTCCTACCCTTTGCAACAACATGGGTGGAACTGGAAAGCATTATGCTGAGTGAAATAAGCCAGGAATTTGAAAGACAAATACCATATGATCTCACCTTTAACAGAAAGCTAAACAAGAAAACAAAAGAACAAGCAAAATATAGCCAGACACTAAAATAGAGAACAGGAGGACAATGACCAGAGGGGATAGGGAAGGTAATTTTAGGGGAAGAGGGGAAGGATTTACAGGAACTAGTATAAAGGATACATGGACAACAACTAAGGGGGGGGTGGAAATGGGAGGGAGGTGGGGAGCACCGTGGGGGTGGGCTGGGATGGGAGTAAAAGACAGAAAATTGTACTTGAACAACAATTAAATTTAAAAAATATGCATTTTGTTGAAAAAAAAAGGCTAAAAACAACTGAGACAAAATTCACTTTGGTATCTTACAGACCTTACATTTCATTTTTTTAATTTTTCTATTATTTTATTTTTATTTATTTTCCTTCTACTTAGTTTTCTTATTTTATTTCTTTGGTTTCACTGTTTGGCTGGTTTTCTTTGTTCTCCCTTTTATATTGCATCTCAATTTTTCTTCATTTCACTCACATTCTAATAATACAGTACTCTTTGTTTTTAAGTTTTATTCTTTTTACTCAGATCATATATTTCTTGCCATATTATTGTTGTTCCAATTCCCACAAAGCAGCCTTCCCTAGCCTTGGTCCATTTCACTATCTTTCTAAGCTTTATTACTGTTGTGGTTAACTATATTCTCCTGCATACGATGCCAAGCTTCTATCCACAACTCTCACTATAACTCACCAACGAACCTTGCACTAAGTGCTCTGCTTTCAGGAGACAGCTCACACTCTTTTTATTCTCTAACAAGACTCTTACCTCTTTTCCATCTTTTATAAAAAGATGGAAAAAGTTTGGTAAAATATCATGGTTATTGCTATACTTCTCTAAAGGATCTCCTATCTGTTTTCTACTTGTTGGTACTTTAAATGCCATAGAATACTCCACTGCTCTCTCAATCCATTTCACTTTCATACAGTCCCTGGACAACCCACTAATAAAGTAGCTAAAAGAGGTAAAACAAGAGAGCCCACAAAATTGGAATAAAGGACAACCCTAGAGGACCCAGGCAAGGAGATCAAGGAGACCACACCACTGAGCCCCAGAGAACTCTGAGCATAGTAGTTCACCCTACAAAGATAGCACAGAAGAGCATCAGAAATCACAGAAGCAAACAAATAGAGTTACCTAAAATGGGAGACAAAGACAGAACCTGCACTCAAAAAGAATAGAAGACTACCCACCAAAAAGCTAAATGAAGTGGAAGTGAGCAAACTATCAGATATAGAATTCAAAAAAATAGTCATAAGGATCCTTTAAGGAGCTTGGAGACAACTACACGAAACTGAATGAGAACTACAACAGTATGAAAAAGGAAATAGGAGCTATAAAGTAGAACCAAGAATGAATGAATGCAATTTCTGAAATAGAAAGCATACTAGAAGGAATTACAAGCAAGCTGGATGAAGCAGAGTACCAAATTAGTGAGCAGGAAGACAAGGTGGAAAGAAACAACTAGGCAGAGCAGCTACATAAAAAGAGACTAAAAAATATAAAGCTAGCTTGAGGGAATCTCAAAACAATATGAGACATAACAACATTCAAAACATAGGAATACCAGGAGGAGAAGAGAATGATCAAGGTATAGACACTTTGAAAAAATAATGACAGAAAACTTTCCAAACTTGGAGAAAAGAAAAATCATGCAAGGTAAGGAAGCACAGAGGGCCCCAATCAAGATGAACCCAAAAGATCTACTAAAAAACACATTATAATTAAAATATCATCTTTTAAAGACAAGCGTACAATCTTTTTTTTTTTTTGTCGCTAGCCACAAAACTTTATTGAAACTATCACTGCGACATTCCCGGCACCCGGGCGACCCGCGCCATCGCCAGCGCCGGCCCCTTCTGCCACGCCTGCCTTCCCGGACCCCCGGCTTCATCGGCCTCGGGTCTCGCGTGCCTTCCCGGCCCCCGAGGGGCCCCGAGCAGGCCATCTACTCGGGGAACTGCCAGTCGCCCCTGCTTTTCTGGTGGGGCGGGGTCTGCGCCGACCCTCGACTGGGGGAATTGAGAGTCGCCCAGGTGATCCCTGTGGCACAGGACCTGCACTGGCTGGCGAATAAATTTGGGGAGTCTCTGGCTGCTGGCTGGGCCCCTGGAAGAGAGCCAGTCACCAGCTTCACCCCTACTCAGTCGGCGCAGACAGGGAAACACAGGGAGTCAGGCTGTTGCTGTTGGTTTGGGAGAATTGTGAGTTGCCCTGTGTATTCAGCCACAACACAGGGAAAGGTCCACACCCAAGCCTACGAGAACAAGAAAGCCAGGCTGGGAGCATGCACCCTCATGTCAGACCAGGGCTGGGAAGCCTGGGAGAAAATCCACTCCCAGTAGGGTGTGGGTGAGAGGCGCCAGTCTGGATCTTGGGGGATACTGGCAAGACCAGTTGAGTGTACCAAGGCTGGAGAAGAGCCACAAAAACAGCCCCTCAGGCTGCTGCAGTTAGTGAGACCAAATGGGTTGACTCGCTGGACACCAACCGGAGGAGTAGTGGGAGCAGAGAAGACCAAGATACCTACAGGAGACTGCACCACTGAATTCCACAGGTATCCTACCACAGGAGTTCACGCCATAAACTCAGGGTACCAGAACAGATCAATCTAAGAAGCTGAGTCCAACGAGAAGAGCAGCACAAACAATAGGGAGACAAAGAAACAATCCCGAAATGAAAGAAAAGGAGGAAGCCACAGAAAGAATGTTAGATGAAATAGAGGCCAGTCAACTATCAGATGTGGAATTCAAAGCACTGGTTATCAGGAAATTCAAAGAGGTTACAACGAACAACCAGAAACTAGAGGGGAGCTACAATGAACTCTCCGCAAACTATACCAGCATGAAAAAGGAAATAGAAGCCATCAGGAAAGGCCAAGAGGAAATGAAAAATACAATTTCTGAATTGAAGAACACAGTAGAAGGTATGAAGAGTAGGATTGATGAGGCGGAGGACCGCATAAGCGAGCTCGAAGACAAGGTGGAAAGAATCTCCCAGACAGACGAGGTAATGGAAAAGAGAATCAGAAAAAATGAGGAGAGTCTAAGAGAAATACAAGACAATATGAAACGTAATAATATCCGAATAATAGGAATACCAGAAGGGGAAGAAGAAGAACAAGGGATAGAAAACCTACTTGAAAGAGTAATAACAGAAAATTTTCCTAAGA